>NC_090749.1:6942680-6976217 GCF_036898095.1 Palaemon carinicauda
TGTTCGTCGCTTCCCAGGTATTCAAGATGTCCCTTTCTCTCCTTGAAATTATTTTCTTTTTTGCTTTTAATAGTTTCTTTACTTGAATTTCATTCATAGAATGTTGTGTATCGAAGGGTTATCTTATACATGGGATTTGTATTTTCATTTTTTTTCTTTTTTGGAAAAGAGAGAGAGAGAGAGAGAGAGAGAGAGAGAGAGAGAGAGAGAGAGAGAGAGAGAGAGAGAGGAGAGAGAGAGAGAGAGTGTTACCCAAGGCATATGTGTGTATATCTAAGTATGGTCTTCCTTAATAGATGTAACATTGTTCATTAGTCATCGTTTTCCACACAATTCTGAGGACAAATTACTCAATGGAGATGAGCACCTCAACTATGGAGGGAAGACTTACTAAATATAGATAGTTTATTCCAAAATAATTTTTAGTCTCTGACAAGTGCTCTATGTGTGTTTGTTCTGGCTGCTTAGTTCATAGTTAGTTAATGATATTTTAATCCTTTGTGTTAACAAAGGTGGGACCAACAACCTGCAAGTAATTAGATTTTGAGACAGATAATAATATTATTCTTGGAGAGGTAATTTTTTTTTTTACCTCAGTTGACGTTTGTATTATAAGATTAATTTTGTTTTTCAATGAATAGAGTAAACTGAACATAGTTTTTTTGCATCCTAATAAAACCAAGTAAGACCCTTAAACCTCCTAGTCCTAAGATAAGAAATGGGGGAATATAATTCTGTAGGTTTTAGTTATATAAATCTTCCTGATTCTTCAAAATCAAAATGTACATATTATTTCCTGTTAGAGATTTATGGACAATGTTTTATATTCAATTAAAATACTGGAGACAAATAGATTGTTCTGCGGATAAATGATCAGGTTTCCTTTTCAGCTGTCAGTTTTATGTAGCATAAGGTCTATCCTCTCATGTGCCTTCTGCTACATCCCTTGTACTTGGGAGAAACAACCTCAGATGACACTGTATATGAAGGGTATACGAAACACATATTTTCTTAGAATCAAGACTTCATCTTAAAAATCCGATATGAAAACCTTTTAGAGAACTGAGAACGCAAAAAATATTGGTGAGACATCTTAATTAGATTTGCTTTTTCTACTCACCACTTCACCAGTTTTCAATTTTCATAATCACGGGTAGGCCTTTATTTACTTCAGGTAGGCCTACTCACTTGGTGGAGTAGGTACTGTTGAATAAACCAATGATAAAAGGCTGCCCTTCAAAAAAAAAAAAAGGCCAAATCTACGTAAGGGTTATTAAAACAAAATTGGGCCCACCGACTCAGCGAAACTGACTCACAAAGGCCCAAACAAGAACTTACAAAGTACAACTAATATTACACTCGAGCCAGATTCGAAAATGAATTATTATTTCACCCGTTAATGGAAGATATACTTTTATGAATCAATTAGTCTTCATTCGATAATTATTTGACACATATTAGAATGTACCTCTTTTTATACCCCTATGATATGTAGTACTCTCACGCTGTAAGTCTCTCTCTCTCTCTCTCTCTCTCTCTCTCTCTCTCTCTCTCTCTCTCTCTCTCTCTATCATTGCAGACATTGGCACTATCATTTACAGACAGCCACATGAAATTATATTGACTCAATTTCCATCTGTAGGCCTACCACAAACACAAAAGGAATGATGGTCCAGTCTAAATTCCGGGTGATGGAGAGAGAGAGAGAGAGAGAGAGAGAGAGAGAGAGAGAGAGAGAGAGAGAATATATGTTATTTTCCATGAGATATTGTTGTAAAAAGATATGTGATATTTGCAGTATTTTCTAACCTTTAATGGACTGGTAAGATATATCTATGTAGCCTACACACACATACTTATACTTCATATATATATATATATATATATATATATATATATATATATATATATATATATATATATATATATATATATATATATATGTGTGTGTGTGTGTGTGTGTGTGTGTGTGTGTGTGTGTGTATGAGGCCCCATGCATTCAATTGCTTAAAAATCCTTCAAAATCTGAGAAATTTCAGAAAAGTAGTCGCTATTTATACGCTCTTATAGTTTAACCAGTAAATTTAAGTGTTCATTTAAAGTATATGTTTTTCCTATTTTCATATGATATTAAAAATGAAATTGAATAATGATTTAATAATAAAAACAATACTTGGACTTTAAAATATTCCTGCCAAATGTATTGTTCCGCCAAGTTGCCAGATATGGGGATCTATCTCTAGATTTGGGGATTTTGGTTGTCTGGTGGGGATATTCTGTACAGATTTCTATGAAGAAAAAAAGATGAGTAAGCCTTTATGTTATTGATATTAGTTTACTCTCACTTCCGTGAAGTATAGTGAGTCATTTATATATTAAAGCCTACAGAAGATAATATATTTGTGGAAATAGGGATTTTTTTATCACGAATTTTGGGGATTTTTAGAGCAAGCCAGGGAGCAGGAATTCAGTATTTACTTCATTACACTGGCGGGCCGGCTGGGTTTGGCAGAACACAGTCCCGGTGACGTATTTTGTGGTATTAATCGTTTCGTATTTATCCAAAGGTTGGTGGTTTTTATGTTAATATCAGATCAGGTATATTAAAGTTTCCTCAGAGTTAATTTTTGAATAAGAGAGGGATAAATGGTTTGTAGTTTACTATGTTTGTGGCCTACCACATCTTAAGGCTGACATTTTATCAATGGCGTAACTTCGTAGATCCAAATTTAATATATTGTGCTACTCCAAGTCTATTCTATAATGAATATAAGTTTTAATGCTTTTGTTTTTCCCTTCTGTGTGAAGTTACGTTTTGATTTCGAATTTTAAAGCCAAATTGTGACTGCAGGATATCTGTTTATCCTTTACGCCTACAGGAAAACATTATTATTATTTGAAAAGGACGTTTTTATTTTTGGGGCTAATAAATGATTAGATATATTCCTTAATACATCTGCCGATAATTAGGGGACATCCAGTGGGAATTGGGGCCTTAGGGTGGGGAAAATATACTGGGGAAACTGTGAATAATGGTAAAACAAACCTTTTCTTCTGTATACATTATTCTTTGGGATGTATAATAATCCATGTTGAATGATCAAAATTAGCTACACCTTATAATGAGATGATATTTTTCATTTATTAGTTGACATGCGAAATGTCAATGTGGTATTTGCTCATGTTCGTCAATTTGTACATTGTTACGCAATAACCATTTTAATATATCTTTGCATTTACTCCAGTTCGTCAGTACATAGCTTCGAAGAATTCTGGTTGCTGGGGTGATTGTGTGCACCTATTTGCCCCAGGTTGACTTTTTCTATAAGTAAAACTTGTTAAAGAAAAAAAAAAGGTAGAATAGGCATGACATGAAAACTCTCAGATTGTATGACTCGGGTGGGGAAAGTTCATAAATTTCGTCGCAACTTCAACAGTACATCAAAATTTATCGCTCAATATGTAATATTGCAAAATAAAACTGCTATGTATAGGCATACTGTACACACCAAACAGTAAGGATGCCGTAGCCTAGGATAGTCCGAACTCCCTTCTAGTGAGACCTAAATAAAATGGAAATTGAATCAAGTTTAAGATGGTGCATCCGGATTTGAATTACAGCCAAAATCATGGTCTACTTACAAAATTGGGGTGAATGTAGTTTATGGGGACAGGGCGATATCTTTCTTATTACTAGCCCAATCTATTTTCCTTATGGGGAAGATGTGCTTTAATATGATCCAATATACCATATTATGAAGTTATTTTATATTTTCTAAGTTCAGCCCAAGAAGGGGGTCCGGGCGCTTGACCCCGGCTAAGGGTTGTGACCTGGGAACTACTAGGTTCAGTTAGGTTGGGTTTGTGGGGTTTGTATGATAGCGAAAGTGGTTGGGGGGTTGCAGGGGGGTGTTAGCCCCTCCTGTTAGGTCATTATGAAGGTTTGGACACGGCTTGTAGGTCAGGTTAGGGGGGAAGTTTGGGTTAGTTGTTGTCCATTTTTCTCGGAATGTCCCCGTAAACTACAAAGGCTCCAGAATATGTACTAACCTAACATAAGATGTAGGATTCTTGCCTAGTCAGACAAAGGACCCCCCCTCCCCTTCACCCAATGTGACATACAATGCTGTAGGTAGAATCAAATTATGGAGGTATATTGTTATTATTACTAGGTAAGCTACAACATTAGTTGGAAAAGCACGATGCTATAAGCCCAAGTTATATAAAGTTATACAGCTTATCTCGTCAATACTTTGCCAAATGCACAACTTGACAAAGATTCACAACATAACACTTGGGAACTGTATAAAAATTAAATTTCTGGTCAAATACTAATATAAAGTGGTAGCTTGTTGACTGTTTGGACATATATTGCTCTAAATATAAAGCAGCGAGAAAATAGGAACTTTTAATCGGTCTCCGAGATATTTACTGACTTTTGGGTAAATTTACAGTTTCATCCATTATGGGGAAACTGGAATAAAAATATATTTGTTGCATCAGAAATAGTGTAGTTCCAACGAATTTAACGTTTATTTTGACCGCAAACCATCCGATTTAGAGATTTACTAAGTTGTTCTAGAATGCAGAAAGACCCTACTTCATCCCAACAATTATGGGGCACACCAGGTGGGAACTGGGGTTTTGGGTGGGGGGGGGGCGTCAAATGATATTTGCAAAAAATGAATACTTATCCTTCCACCACCCCTCCCCCTATACCCCTATCTAGCCCTACCGGGGGGGGGGGCTCCGCCCCCTCTGCGACCCCCCCCTTAAGGCCACAGTGAATTTTGGGACACTACCGAACCTAATACAACCACCTAACCTAGGGCCCTGTACCCCTACCTAGGCCTACCCCTGCGAGGCCACCCCCCCCCCCCCCCTTACAGCCACTACCTAACACATCCATCAAACCAAATCCAAATTGATGGTACTGCTGCATACATCGTTATACTATCACCATTATAATATACTCTATAAATTAATGAAGCTTACCTTAAACTGTTGGTTCATCAAGATGTGTTGCTGCTTTGAGGAAAATGTGAAGCCGTTGGGAAGGTTCCTTGACATGCAGGCCAATTTTGATTTTGTAAAATTAAATTTTCTCTCTGGCACAAATCCACTAGGTTTTCAATAATCCCCGAATAACTTACAACAAATTCATTGCTAGTCAGGAAACAGTCCGGACAAGAAGATGGAATTTCAACTTCTTGTGCAACATGAGATGTGCTTGTTACTGCGCTTGTTACTGCCTCCATTTCTAAGAACGAAATGAAATGCATGGGAAAGATTCTTCTTCTTCTTTAGATTGCCCGGAGCTTCTCTCCGGACGGGCTTTTTGACGGTGCGTCTAGCCCCTAGGTGGTTTCTCCGGCGGGTAGGTGTGGTGGTTGACGATCAGCGGGGCCTGGAAGTATATTTTTTCTTTTCCCTAGTTAGGGGCGAAAAGAGGTTTTATAGTGGTAAGGGAAAGGCTGTATAGTAAAGAGTCCCAGTGAGTAGGAGAGTCTGGGAGAGGAAAGGAGGGTTTTCAGTGGGAGAAGAAAGAAGCAGTTTTAAGTGTAAGTACTTATTGCTGCTTGCAAAGGTCATGTAGATTTCACAACATGTTACGAGCTTGCTCAGCCCAAGGGCCAGCACTGATTAAGCCCCTGGCTGGCCATGGGCAACGTCAAGGGATTTTACTTATAGAAATGCCTGCTTTAGGCAGGCAAGGTCGAGAAACCAAGTGTTTAGGCCTGTTTAGGGCCAAAGTGATGAGATTAAGCTCAAAGGTGAAAGATTAAAGAGTTTAGTCCCAGTGAGTTAGAGAGACTGGGAGAGGAGGGAAGGGTTCTCGGGGGGAGGGGAAAGAAGCAGTTTTAGGCATAAGTGCTTATTACTGCTTGCCTGGTGTCACTGGGTATGGCTCTGGTATGCCAGGGACAGAGTCGAAAGGATTTTTCTTATATGAATACCTGCTTTAAGCAGGCAGGGTCGAGAGACCCAGTGTTTAGGTCCTGTTGAGGGCTAAAGAGTTGAGATGAAGTTTTAAGGGTGAAAGGTTATAGAACTTGGTCCCAGTGAGTTAGAGGGGCTGGGAGAGGAGCGGAGCGATTTGCGTTAGAGGGCAAAAGAGGGCGGAGGAAAGCCTTAACCAAGGAGAGAAGGCTAAGGGTGGTTGAGAGTTGATATCTGCATAGGCTGGGAGAGACTCTTCTTACCTAGGTGGGGGGTAAGATCGCAGAAAACCTGCAAGCGTCTCTATGTTTTTGAGAATGTGGGCAGTCACATGTTCTGCAGTATGTGGCACTCCTTGGCCGAGGTTTTGTCTCAGATTTGTGGTTTCTGGACAGTGGCAGAGGTAATGATCTAGTGGGAGTGCCGGAACAGCTTCGCAGTACTTGCATTGCCTACCCTCAGGGTTGATGATTTCCCATGAGCAGGGGTACCCTAACCTTAGTCTGTGGTAGATTACTGCTAGTTTGCGGGGCGTGTTCTTTGGTAGATCATGTGGTGCCAGGCTGGTAGTGTTGATATACCATTTTGCTGATTTTGACGAGGCAAATAGGGCTTGTCTGATGGAGCTATGTAGTTGTGTTTGACAGTAAGCATTCATTGCTGATTTGAACTGTTCATGCGATGGGTTAAGGGTTATGCTGATAGTGGTGACTTGGAGGGCCTGCTTTGCTAATCGATCGGCTTCTTCATTACCGAGTATACCTATATGACTGGGGATCCAATTTAGTGTGATCTGTCGATTCTGGAGAGCATGTGTGTGGGCTATCTGTCTGATAGAGGAGATGATGAGTGTGTTTTCTCGGATATCTTGGCTCCTGATTGCTGCCAAAGCTCCTCTGGAGTCAGTATGTATCGTGGTGTTACCTTGACTGGTGAGTGAATGTGTGAGGGCTTTGAGTATGGCAACTAATTCAGTTTGGAGTGTGGAGGCATTGTTGGAGATCCTCCAGCAGTCCGAGAAATGTGGGGAGTAGACTGCTGCAGCTGCCGCAGGAACCTCCCTGTCTACAGAGCCGTCAGTATAATACACATTGTCAGCGAGCGTGAGGGTGATCGAATCAAGGGCTGCTCTAAAGGCCTGTGCTGGTGGGCATAGCGCCTTGGAGAACGGGAGGGTGGTGTAGTGGTACTTGATTGGGCTGGGAATCCAGGGGGGTTTTTCCGAAAAGTCCAGGTGGAAGGTGTCTTTTTTGAGTGTAGATAGCATTGTCTGAGAGCCGTTGGATCTTAGGGCTGTGATAAGATGGCCAGCATAGGTGGAGGAAAACTACTACAGTACTGCACAATTGTCTGTTCATACCTCTAGGCTTGGTCTAGTTATGTAGTCAGCTGATTTCATATATACAGTACTGCCAGTTGGAAGAAAAGAGGCCTGCCACCCTTCTTTTCCCCTTATTGATTGATTACATCAGTGCTTTTAGACAGATTAATAGGAGCTTCATATAAGTCCCTCTTACTGTTTCAGGGAGAGAGACTGTTACCCAATCCTTTACTGAGGACTAAGAGACTGCGAGGTTATGCGTTACTTTGCTTTCACATCAACTGTTCACTATTGCTCTCATCTAGGAAATAATTACCAAACATGCTTATGGTCATGCATTTGTTAGCTATCTGGTTCTCCTACAGGTGCACCATCTCACCTGTTTGTGTACTTATTAGAGTTACTAGGCATGCTGCTAGGTGTTCGCTCGCTTTTAAGAGAACACCATGTCATCTGTTCACGATCGTACACCACAACAGTAATTGCTCACCATCAGCCACTCACCGTCTAACCTAATTGGAATCGATTGTGCACCATCTCTCCTGCTCACGATCGATCGCTTGCCATCTCAATTGCTCACAGTCTCACCAGCTCATTAAAGAGTGCTCCTGTTATGGCAGAAGTTCCACATGCTTGTGTTATCTAGATGATAGAAATTTTCTTTCCTTTTTCACCGTATAGTCAGTGTCCAAGAATGGTCATTCTAGAGTTCTCTCTGTCAACTTTTCAATTAGTTGTTGTGGAGATGAAGGACAAATCTTTATTCCTCAAAGCTGAGCAAGTACTTTTCCAGACTGTTCACTTGGAATTGATCTTGGACACAACCAAAGGATAAAGTACCTGGGAATGCTGATCAACTGAGAACTTTTTCGGTTATCGTATTAGCAAACTCAGGGTTGTAGCATACTGTTTTTTATTTAGGAACCAATCAATTACACATGGTAACAGGAAAGGAAGTAAGGTTACTCAATTTTTTTCTTCTCTACCAACACCTTCTTACTCCTATGCTCTTGTTCAAACACTTCTCAGAAAAAAAGGGGAATTAATAGCAAAAGGCTTTTAAAAGGCATTTTGCAATATGTTTTGGAGTTGCATCTTTTCAGCAGGCAGTTACTTCTGGGTTTGGTCAAGGAGTTGGTGAATTCAGTACAACAGCTACATCTTTTGGTCAGGTTTCAGATGAATGGCCCAGGCAACAGTACCATAGGCCAGGTGAAGGTGAGCTTATGCAGTGACCCTAATTGTTCCTGGTGTGGCATGGGAGCAACACCCTGGCCCTGAGGAAACTACTTTCCCTCTCCAGGAGGGAGTATCTGAATTCCTATTATCCAGTATCATTGAATTCAGTAGAGCAGATTGGGAGTCCAGTATGACAGCTACTGCCTTTGATGGGTTCTAGTTGAACGGATCCTCTAGGGACTGTGCACCAGCGTCATTGATCAGATGAAAGGGAGTCATTACACCCACGTTTACCATTACTGCTATAACATAAGAGGAAGGTCCTTGCTTTTATAGAGCCATTCCCGTCTGCCAGGAGGAATTAATGGAGTTTATACGACAATGAGTACCCTTGGGGCTCATCAAGGTGGTGAAGATTCTGCTTTGGCAGCTATGGTTGTTACACAGATTGCTGGTGAGCAGTCCCACACCGACCCATCACTATAGGCTTGGTATTGGTAGGAAATATGCTTGCATGGAATTCACTCGCTGCCTCGTGAAGGGAGTGATGGAGCTAACCCTCTAAGTGTTTAAGTTTGAGCTGTCTGTGTATTAGCCTAATATGTCAAATTCTACTAACATACTGACAGTAGGAAACTGTCTGAGCACCCTGGCCATCTGGATAAAGGTGGAACGTCTCCGTCTACATTGATGATTCCCACTAGACTTCGAGGGATACTCATGATGGTCCTAATCTTAGTGATATCCTGATCTGTTAGCTCTTTGTGTATGTTCCTAGGAAAGCACGACTTGGCAGGTACTTCTCTCTCTCCTGTGCTTCAGTGTTCAATGTCTGGAAAGTTTTTGGACTCTCATTTGGCTTCATAACGGATGTCTCAATATCCATGTACTTTCGGCGTAGCTGAAATGACGAGCCATTAGAATTTTAACGAGGGTTTACTACCCCACCGCTAGTTAGTGGGGGTAGGGAGGGTAGCTTGCTAAACCCCCCCCCCCCCCCTCACACACACACACACCTGTGCTTGAGCTCACTTTGCTCTTGGCTCGGGTGGTAGTCAGACGTGTCCGCTCTCACCCTCGCCTCTCTGACACCCATTAATGTCTTTTTGCTTCCTCTCCTACAGGTTTGTGTGCGAATTTGGCCTCTGCGAAAATGCGCAAATGTCCTAGATTACCCGACCACCCTTGTGGTACATTTATGTCGGCGGTCGAGACGGTCCCTCACACCCTTTGTCCTTACTGTAGGGGCCAACGGTGTGATAGTAGTAATAAGTGTGGTGAGTGCAGGGAGAGGTCTACCTCCCAGTGGGAGAGGTTTTCTCGGCGACGGAAGAAGTCCAGGCGGGATATTTCTCCTTGGAAGATTTCTTTGAAAGGAGAAAATCCCAGGGACTCTTCTTCCGCTGCCCAAACCTCCTCCGAAGCTCCCACTCGATCAGTTTTTTCGAGAGACGGTCGAGTGGTAGCGTAGACTGTAGTTCTGTTTCCCGATCTCGGGGTTCGAGAGATGGCGTTGCCTCCCCTAGTGAGGCAGCTCCACCTCTTCCCCTGGGGGAGGATTTAAATGTTAATGTAACTGATTTATTTCAGCTTTGGTCTTCCTTGGGGCTTGGGGGTTGGCCCTCCAAGGAAGCATTGATTGATATCATCCGGTTGGGTGCCGCTGTCAAGCAGTCACCAACTTTGGCAGAGGTTGATCCTCTGTCTATTGTGGACGTTGTGGTGTCAGAGGTATCCAATGCGGTATCTCCTAATACCTCTGCAACCTCTCAACCCGCAGTAGCTGAAGGCTTTGTTTCTCCCGGTCCTGCACAACCTACGAGGGAGAAACCAAGTCCAACAATCTCTCTTGCTGGTGATTCTCCTCCTCGGGGGAGTTCACTCACAGATACTCCTCTTCGGAGGACTGCTGAAGGTCAGCTTGCTTACCCAACGGCCCCCAGAGGACGTATTCGTCGTAAGGCTCGCCCTCCTCTTCGCTGGAGAGGCCTTTCCTTCGGTTCACCATCACCGTTGCAGTCTGCCGCAGAGGAGCCTCATCATCGATCTCCGATTGTTCCTGCTACTACCCTGGACCTCTCTGCGGATCGTTCGCAATCCCCTTCGGTGGAAGGTCGTCCTTACAAAGGGCACGCCGACCTTCCACCCGTCAGACCTGCTGACCTGCCGTCACCGTTCCTGGCTGCTGATGCGCTTTATGCGCCAACCAAACCTGTTTTCAATAAACGGTACCGGTCCCTTCGGGGCAACAAGGGCGTACGCGCAAATTAGCGCATACGTCCCTTACGCGCCATGCCAAGCATGCGCGCCAACGTTCTCCTGACCTCACTGAGGTTTCGGAGATAGCGCGTCAGCGCTCACCTGCTGCTGCCGTTCCTGAGTTAGCGCGCCACCGCTCACCTGCTGCTGAGATTCCTGATAAAGCGCACCAGCGCACCACTGCGCGCCAGCATTTACCAACGCGCCAGTGCTCTTCTGCGTGCCAGCGCTCTCCGCGCCAACGATCTCCTGCGCGCCCACGATCTTTGGATCTGGGTGCGGAAGGGAAGGCTAGGACTTCCCTACTCGCCAGCGCTCGCCAACGCACCGTCGGTTTTCACCTGCGCGCCATCCCTTGCCAGCGAATGCTCGTGCAGTCACCTACATACGCCCACGAGGATGCGCGCCCACGCCTATCTCCCACAGCAGCAACGCATCACCAGCCTGATGTGCGCCCACAGGAGGCGCGCCAACGAGCGCAGGTTCCAGCAGCGTGCCTGCGCGAGAGGGATATCTCCCCTGCGCGCACGCGCCCGACGATATCTTCTGGGTTGCACGATCTCTCTCCCACACAGGCTCATCCTGATCCTGCGCGCCCACGCGCGTGCGAACATTCACCCTCGCACGCGCGAGCTCGCTAACAGCTTCCTGCGCACTCCTACGCGCCATCGCCCGCCCTCGTGCCCTCACAATCGCCCTAACGCGCGCGCATCAGCAGTCTCCCGCGCGATCGCCAATATCCTCACACGCGCAAGACTGCAGGACAACGCGCAGCAAGGTCGCCATCGCCGCATTCCCCCATCCCCCCCACAAGCTCAGAACAGCGCGCTCGCCGGTAGGGGGGAAGGTTCCAGAAAGGTCCAGGGACATTTCTTCTTTATCTTCTTTTTCTTTACGGGCGAACCCCCCTATGGAAACTCCTCCCATGGATCGGTCGATCCCTGTCCCTCCAGAGTGAGTGTCTGATAGCGCAGCCATCAGCCAGCAGCTTTGGTTTGGGGCACTTATCAGAGCGGTCACGCAGGCTGTCAAGCCTGTTCTCTCTGATTTGGGCCACAAATCCTTGGCTGTGTCTACTCCTCTGAAGAGAAAAAGAGGAGTTTCAGACGCAGTGACTTCTCCGAGCACTAAGTTGTCTCCTCGTAAGCCTTCGAGGCAGGCCCCCTCCCCCCCAGACTTTTTCTCCCTCCCCTTCGGACGAGGATTACCCATCCTCGGGATTCACGTGAGGTTGGACGTTCCCCCATCGCACCAATGAGGGAAACCCCACCTTGTGCTGGAAAGTCTTCTCGGGTAGGGGCAGAGAAGAGCCTACCTCCTTCGTTGTTGGAGTCCTGCATCCCTCCCAGGAGGGAGTCGAAGGACTCCAAGACAGTACCGAAGTCCTCGTCAAGACTTAGAATGGAGCCAGCCAGTCACTCGGAGAACGTCCGCGAGTATCCCCAAGAAGAGCCTTTGGGGACAGGAGACTTCGCTGCTAGTCCTTCCGGAGGAGAGCTGCAGTAGCCAGAACATGCTTTTTGGCAGGTTCTGACCCTTATGAGGACTCTCAATGGGTTTGCTGACCCAGAGATTCCCCCTCGATGTGGCGGGATGTTGCAAGGACAACCCCCACACCCTGAATCACACTTACTGACAATGGTCTCCACAAAACAAACTTTCCCCTTACGTAATCTACAACCAGACTCTTAGACAAAAAGGACGAAATTGAAACCAAACATATCCTTAAAACTATATTTCTTGAACTAAAATAAATCATAAACTATCCGCAATCAAAATAAACACTTAAAACTAATCAAAACTTAATACTATATATATAATAACCAAAACACCAATCATATAAACAAAAAAGAACTATCAAAACTTTACATTAACCGCACACCACCAACACCAAAAATAGATATGTGTATATATATATAATCTTACGAGACCAACACTCGTTCACAGAAAGCCGAACTGTCTTTACGGCACAGTACACACTAACACAGCTCAGATCAACAGTCCGCTGGGTGGCAATTTGCCATAACTGCCTCAGTGATTGGGGTGGTCGTTCTAATCATAATCATCATCATCATAAACATCATCATTATCAGCAATCTCAATTCACAGGCCTAGGTCATCAACAGTTCAGCAATCCAATAAAACAGTCCAAAAAAATCGTATACAGGCCAGGTCATCAACAATAATCCACTTTCAAAACTCGAGTCTCTCCAAAGGAGGAATCACGGCCTGCCAAAAATAAAAAAAGAAAAACACTTACGAACACATCTAGCTAACTGAACTATCGCACTATAATCAAAGATAAATAATAAATTGTTCCTATCATTCACAATCACGACAAGCAAAGATAAACAAAACTGTAATTACTCAGAAAATCAAAAATCACTTCCTCGCTGGTAAAGAAAAATAATAATTCCAGTGTTCACACAACTGACTCAGGACGCAGTCAATCAAAAAAAGCATTCGCTCCGAAACATTCACCACTGTCGTAACCTAACTAAAAAATGTAAACAAACAATCTCATTTAAACCAACAGTCTTTCTCACCACAAACGATCGTTAACCTAACTACTTTCGCTCGCTAACACAATATATCTCTCTCTCTCTCTCTCTCTCTCTCTCTCTCTCTCTCTCTCTCTCTCTCTCTCTCTCTCTCTCACAGGATTTGGCAAAAACAAAAAATAAAAATAAAGCAAAAATAAATCCTCCACATTCCTCCCCCCTTACTTTGCCAAATCCTTCTCACACAACACTTACATTATTTTTTTCATAACCCAGTCGCAGTCGGGAACGGGACCTCTACTCCGAGTAACTGGGCCTCCATATACTCTCTCATTCACTTCTTCCTTATCACAATCATTCGCTACATTAACACTATTCCCATCTAAATCCCTATCATCTAATATATCATGCACAATCATATCTACCTCGTTCTCATCTGGCCCTATAATTACACTCATTTCTGTAAACAGTTCATCCATTTCATCAAAAACATTCTCAACTTTAGTAAAAGATTCATTCATACTACTAATCATTCTCCTATCTCTCACTCTCGCATTCGTCATCCTTTCTTTTACATCACCTAAGGAAAAGCCACACACACTATAGGTATCATTCATACTCAGCCACGTTTCATCTGTATTAATACATTTATCTTCCACACTCACTTGTACATTTACACCCTTGTCATACTTATTCGTATTCTTACCTATACCTATAAATTTCCCTTGCACTTTCTCCCCACTTAAAACTTTCAAACGCCTCTTTTTCCTATATTCAACTAACACTAATTGTTTATTTTCCAGCCCTAATTTCTCATGAATACTCGGTTCATAAAGCTCATTTCCAACCAATTACTCATCCCATTCTCACAAACATTAATCCTATTCCTTCCACACACACAGGAGGACTCACCCAGCTGAACCCTCTTACACTCTAGTTTCCCGAACATCCTGGCTGACTTAATCCCTTCTTCCTACATAGTCAAGCTACATGCCCATGTGCACCACATTCAGTACACTTACCCCGCGGCTCTTTGCACATTCTAGCATAATGACCATCCTTACCACAATTACCACAAATCACATTCATACGATTACTACGACATCCACTCGCTACGTGCCCAGTCATACCACACCGATAACATTTTACCCCTTTCTCTTTCTTGCACTCGCTAATTCTATGCCCTACCTCACCACATCCAAAACAAGCACCTAGAGCCCATCTACATTCATTCTTCTTATGACCAACTTTCCCACACCTATAACACTTTTCATCACGAACACGGCTATCTGACATATCTCGATGTGCACTCACACTCCTATCCCTATTGCGCCAATTACCCTGCCTAAATCCTTCATTTGTCCTTACAGGTATTCCCACATTACTCGCCCTAACAATCCTATCTACTACATTATCAGCTACCCTCATTGGTCCTCTCAAAATTGCATCCTTATAACTACCAAATTCTATTACACTTTCTTCCATTCCAGTTCTTACACTCACAGATTTACTTTCTTTCATGCACCTATCTAGCTCATAATCCTCAACTATCTCTAGTATATCATCCCATGTCAATCTCTCTTGCGTCCACCTCATTTTCTCCTTGCGTTTCAAATTAATAAATTCACACACATTCTCAGGTACTGTTGCCAAAAACTTCCTCATTAACTCCTTATTCTCATTTATGCCTTCATCCCCATACTTCTTCCTAGCTAACGTTTCCAACCTACATACGTACATTGATATAGCTTCTCTTGCATTCATCCGTGCTTCATCAAAATCATTCTTACGCTTATACTTAACACTCCCTTTCATACGTTTTACCTGCTCAATTATTCTCTGTTTCACACTTTCATAATCAACGTCCCCTACACTCATTATCACTCCATACATCGTCAACAAATACCCAGTCAAATATTCTCCTAACTCCCTAGCCCAAACTCTTTTACTATCACCATACTTATCCTGACAATACCTCTCATACTCCTTGAAAAAATCACATACATCCCTACTGCTATGCTCATTGAACCTTTCACACCGAGGTACCTCTCTCATAAACACAGTCTTACACACATCACGTTCATTCTCACTGCTATCATCACTGTCTACTCCCTTGTTACCTTCTTCCTCATTCGAATATAATGAATCCACTTCCACACTTAAATTCCTATCCTTAACCATTTCCTTCTTACCCTTTTTCTTACTTACCACTTTCACCCATTCACGATCGTCCTTGCTATCAACCTGATACTTTTTCTTCTCTTTCTTCACATCACTTTTACCTTTCCTTTCATCTTTCCTCTCACCTTTCTGTTCATCCTTACTATGCCTAATTCCCTTATCTTCAATATCACCATCACTATTACTACTATCACTATCACTTCCTTTCCCATTATCACCTACCTTAACCTTCTCTTCCACTACCAACCCATTACCCGAAGTTGAGGACACTCCTCCGACTGCACCTTCACCCATTATAGTTTTCATCATCCCCATGACTTGCCCCATCATATCTTCCATTCGTTTCTCCATTCGTTCTTCATTCTCTCGCATCCTCATCTCAACACATTCTTCCACTCTCTCTACTGTCCCCTTTTAACTCCCTAAGCTCCTTCTGCATCGCCGCATTCTCCCAGTTCAACCTCTCATTCTCTATTAGCAACCTCTCCTCACGCTCCTTACTCAGCCGCAATTCCTCCCTCAAAACCCTTAATTGCTCCTCCATTTTTCATCAACCTTAATCCTAATTCCGTCCTTCGTCCAACAGTCCAGCTTCTATCCCACCTCGGCAGTCCCTGTTCGGGCGCCAAAATAATGTGGCGGGATGTTGCAAGGACAACCCCCACACCCTGAATCACACTTACTGACAATGGTCTCCACAAAACAAACTTTCCCCTTACGTAATCTACAACCAGACTCTTAGACAAAAAGGACGAAATTGAAACCAAACATATCCTTAAAACTATATTTCTTGAACTAAAATAAATCATAAACTATCCGCAATCAAAATAAACACTTAAAACTAATCAAAACTTAATACTATATATATATAATAACCAAAACACCAATCATATCAACAAAAAAAAACTATCAAAACTTAACATTAACCGCACACCACCAACACCAAAAATAGATATGTGTATATATATATAATCTTACGAGACCAACACTCGTTCACAGAAAGCCGAACTGTCTTTACGGCACAGTACACACTAACACAGCTCAGATCAACAGTCCGCTGGGTGGCAATTTGCCATAACTGCCTCAGTGATTGGGGTGGTCGTTCTAATCATAATCATCATCATCATAAACATCATCATTATCAGCAATCTCAATTCACAGGCCTAGGTCATCAACAGTTCAGCAATCCAATAAAACAGTCCAAAAAAATCGTATACAGGCCAGGTCATCAACAATAATCCACTTTCAAAACTCGAGTCTCTCCAAAGGAGGAATCACGGCCTGCCAAAAATAAAAAAAGAAAAACACTTACGAACACTTCTAGCTAACTGAACTATCGCACTATAATCAAAGATAAATAATAAATTGTTCCTATCATTCACAATCACGACAAGCAAAGATAAACAAAACTGTAATTACTCAGAAAATCAAAAATCACTTCCTCGCTGGTAAAGAAAAATAATAATTCCAGCGTTCACACAACTGACTCAGGACGCAGTCAATCAAAAAAAGCATTCGCTCCGAAACATTCACCACTGTCGTAACCTAACTAAAAAATGTAAACAAACAATCTCATTTAAACCAACAGTCTTTCTCACCACAAACGATCGTTAACTTAACTACTTTCGCTCGCTAACACAATATCTCTCTCTCTCTCTCTCTCTCTCTCTCTCTCTCTCTCTCTCTCTCTCTCTCTCTCTCTCTCTCACAGGATTTGGCAAAAACAAAAAATAAAAATAAAGCAAAAATAAATCCTCCACATCGAGAGGGCAAAGACACGGTATTGGACCGAGTATTTGGGACTCAAAAACCCTCTTAAGGCCAGTGCAGCCTTTCCCTGGTCTCAGGGGGTTGAGAGTACCAGGGACAAGATCGCAGTCCAGCTCTCTGAGCTAGCCTCCTCTAGCTGATCCAGTGCCGGCAACAAGCTTCTTCTCCCACCTCCTCGGGTACATCAGAGGAGGTACTTTGAGATCTTAGAGGAGCCTTGTTTAGCTCCTCCCCTTAACCATTCTTTGGAAGAGCTTACTAGGGGAGTCCCTCTTGAAAGGCTCTCCAACCGGCAGGTCTCATTCTTGGCAACTGAGATCCTGAGGTTGCGAAGTGTGCCATGCAGGCCACTTCATAGCTGGATATCTAATTAGGGACCTTAGGTATCCTGATACGTTCGGAAGATTTATCCAAAGAGTGTACCAGGAAAGCTATGGAGACCTTTTTACTCTCAGGCAGTCGCACTATTGAGTTTCTGGCCCACCAAGTCTCGAACTTGTGGGCAAACACCATCCTGAAACGTCGGGATGCGGTGTCTGAGGAGTTCCACCAGAAGGTCCCTAGCACCGAGATAAGCAGACTCAGACATTCTTCCATGATGGGAACGAACCTGTTTGAGCCTAAGGACGTGGAGCATGCTGCTGAGAGGTGGAGGAAGTCCCACCAAGACTCCCTCCTACATAGGGTTTTGACATCCAAGCCCTGTAAGCCTCCAGCACCCCAGCAGTCCTGTCTTATGAAGACAACGGCAGCGAAGACATTGGTGTCTAAGCTCTTTCCTGTCAAGGACTGGGAAGGCAAAAAGCCCTACAGGAGAGGAAAGAATCCTAGAGGGAGCAGCCGAGGCCACAAACGCTAGGATTGGCAGTCCCCTTGCATGTCCACCAGTGGGGGGATGCCTTCAAAGTTGCGCAGACAGGTGGCAGCAACTCGGGGCCGATTCCTGGACGATTTCCGTAATCAGTCAGGGATATCGCGTCCCGTTCACAACATCTCTACCTCCCCTGACGACGAATCCAGTGTCGTTGAGCTCCCCTGCCATGGGATCAGCAAGGGGGCAGGCCCTTCGGGCAGAAGTCCAGACCATGTTGAAGAAGGGCGCTCTCCAGGAGGTCCTCGATGGGTCCCCAGGCTTCTTCAGTCGACTCTTTCTTGTAAAGAAGGCGTCTGAAGGCTGGAGACCATTCATCGACCTCTCGGCTCTGAACAAGTTTGTCAACCAAACTCCGTTCAGCATGGAGACCGCAGACACGGTCAGACTTGCAGTGAGACCTCAAGACTTCATGTGTACACTGGATCTGAAGGACGCGTACTTCCAGATCCCAATCCATCCGTCTTCAAGGAAGTACTTGAGATTCAGCCTAGACAACAAGGTTTACCAGTTCAGGGTGCTGTGTTTCGGTCTCTCCACAGCACCACAGGTTTTTACCAGAGTGTTCATCCTAATATCGTCGTGGGCACACAGGATCGGCATACGTCTCCTCCGTTATCTGGACGACTGGCTGATCCTAGCAGACTCGGAGTCAGCCCTTCTTCGCCACCGAGACAAACTTCTGGGACTTTGCCAAGATCTGGGGATCATGGTAAATCTCGAGAAGTCCTTTCTGCTTCCCACTCAAAGACTGGTATACCTAGGCATGATTATAGACACCAATCTCCACAAAGCCTTCCCATCAGACGACAGGATAGCAAGGCTGAGGAAGGTCGCAAGCCCTTTTCTCAGACGAGAAGAACTTCCAGCCCAATCGTGGTTACGTCTCCTCGGTCACCTGTCATCTTTGGCTCGTCTAGTTCCCAACGGTCGCCTCAGAATGAGATCTCTCCAGTGGCGACTCAAGTCCCGGTGGATTCAAGGTTGTGATTCCCCAGACGTCATGATCCCTATGGGACCTGCGGAACGGATGGACCTCTAGTGGTGGCTGACAGACGAGAACCTACGAAGAGGAGTGGATCTTCTCGTCCTCCCCCCGGATTTGATGCTGTTTTCGAACGCCTCAAAGAAAGGGTGGGGGGCCCACGTTCTGCACCACAGGACCTCAGGCATGTGGTCAGAATCAGAAAAGTGTCTCCATATAAATCTTTTAGAGATGAAGGCCGTTTTCTTGGCCCTTCAGCAGTTCCAACAATACCTGGCGGGTCACTCTGTGGTGGTGATGAGTGACAACACCACAGTAGTGGCTTACATCAACAAGCAAGAAGGTACTTTTTCGAGGCTGCTATCCCATCTTGCAGTAGAGATACTGAGATGGACCGAAGTCCACCCGATCCCACTATCGACACTTTTCATTCCAGACAAGAGGAATGTGCTCGCCGACAATCTGAGCAGAGCGTCTCAGATAGTGAGTACCGAGTGGTCTTTGGATCATCTAGTAGCCAACAAAGTCCTGACTTTGTGGGGTTCCCCGACTGTGGATCTGTTCGCGACAGCGTTTAACTTCAAGCTTCCACTATACTGCTCCCCAGGCCCGGATCCCAAGGCGCTCTGGCAAGATGCCTTCCAACAACAGTGGGACAACATCGACGTGTACGCCTTTCCCCCGTTCTGTCTGATAAGGAGGGTGCTCAACAAGACCAGAATATCGGTCAATCTTTCAATGACCCTCATAGCTCCGCTATGGCATCAAGCGGAATGGTTTCCGGATTTTCTGCAACTCCTAACGGAACTTCCGAGGAATGGTTTCCGGACTTTCTGCAACTCCTAATGGAACTTCCGAGAGAACTCCCTCCTCGACACGATCTACTCAGACAACCACATGCCAACATCTTCCACAAAGCCATAGCTTCGCTACGACTTCACGCCTGGAGGCTATTCAGCATCTCCTCTCTGAGAGAGGATTTTCGCAGGAAGCTGCAATTAGGATGTCTGGACATCTGCGAAAATCATCCGCATCTGTCTACCAGGCAAAGTGGAAAGTCTTCTGTGGTTGGTGTCGTGGAAGGGGTATCTCTCCACTCGATGCCACTATTCCAGCAATAGCGGAGTTCCTCGTGTATTTGCGGGAAGAAATGCGCCTTTCAGTCTCGGCGGTGAAAGGCTATCGCTCAGCCTTAAGTCTAGCCTTCAGGCTCAAAAGAATGGACATTTCGACCTCGCTGGAACTTTCCCTACTCATACGAAGTTATGAACTTACCTGCCCTCAGTCGGAAGTGAGACCTCCTCCATGGAATGTGGTTCGAGTTCTCAGGTCCCTTAAGAGACCTCCCTATGAACCATTACGTCAGGCTTTAGATCTCCACCTAACTTGGAAGACGGTTTTCTTACTAGATTTGGCTTCAGCCAAGCAAGTCAGTGAACTTCATGGTCTCTCATATGACATCGCCCATTCAAGGGGATGGGGGGAGTTAACGTTCAAATTCGTCCCTGAGTTTATTGCTAAGACTCAGAATCCGGGGATGCCGGACCCTCGGTTCGACTCCTTCCAGATTTTAAGTCTTCGTTCTGTAACAGATGACCCAGACCATCTCCTACTGTGTCCAGTAAGGAGTCTGAGGTTATATTTCAAAAGAACAGCTGCAGTCCGTCTTCAGGTGCAGGCATTGTTTGTTAGCAGTGGGAGGACTAAGAGGAAGGTCACCAAGAACACAATCTCAGCATGGATTCAAAGGGTGATCCATCTCTCCCTGAATCCAGACCCTCCTCCGTCACAACACCCTAGAGCACATGATGTCAGGAGCATAGCTACGTCCCTGGCCTTCAAGAAGAATTTCTCAGTGACGCAGGTTCTACAGGCTGGGGTGTGGAAGCGTCAGACGACCTTCACAGCCCACTACCTGCAAGACGTGACCCACAGGAGGCTCGATACATTCTCTATCGGCCCTGTGGTGGCTGTACAACAACTGGTTTAGAACCTCAGGCTCCTTAGTGGACAAGTAGCAGAAGGTTGAGGGCATTGTTACCCGGTCTTAGTCTGCATGAATGAAAAGGTTTGTCTGGCCCTTATTCTTTTCTTCATCTTTTCCTCTCTTTGGGGAAAGCAGCATCCTGGGTTCTCTGCACAGCTGACCTCAAACCACTGCAGGTAAACCATATTTCCTTGTGTTCCTAGGATTAAGCTAATACTGTCACGTCCCCATACCCTGACGAGGTGGTATTGGGAGAGTCTTAGCCTAAAGTTTCCATCTAAAGGACTAGAGGTCAACTTCCTAGGACAAGTCACACTTTATTATACCTTCACACACAGCTTGCGTAGGCCACAGTCCTTACGTAGCAAGGTTCTAGCGAGGTGCAGGGACTCCTTATTGTTGAGTGCTGACACACTCAAAAAATGAGTCCCTGGGCAAAGCCAAAAGCCAGTACTGTCCGGGACTTTCCACCCTTCCTAAAGGGTGAGTCACCTAATCCTATTAAATAGCGTGGTTTGTATGTCAGTTACGGAACAAATGACAAATCCTTAGATAATTTGTATTTGTTCTTACACTAAATACAAGCCCTCATTCTTCATTATAGGAGATATTCTAGTGAGAGCTGGAAATTAAGGCAGAAAACCTTAACAAGGTCGTTAACGACCTGGCTGGTAGTTATCCCTCTGTTGGGGATGGGGGACTGCCGTCCGGTAGCTACTGAGTACCTTCAATCGAATTCTAGCCGTCGCAGTGGTAACACCGCTGGTCGCGCTTTTGTTTGACTGGCAGACTAGACTTTCTTCAAGTTTTTTTTTTCCATTAACTTTTTCATTTTTCTCTTTAATTAGATGTGATGTCCTCTAATTTGAGAAAGTGTCCCGGGATTCCTCCGAAATCTTGTGGCACTTTTATGCCGCCACCGGAGGTGGATCCCCATTCCCTATGCCCTTCATGCAGAGGTCATAGGTGTACTGAAGACTCCCCCAGCCAAGTATGTAAGAAATGGTCGCCTACGCAGTGGGATAAGTTCATGAAGAGGAAGAAGAAGAAATCCAAGGATTCGTTACCTCCAGGTTTGCCGTCGAAAGGTAAGGAGTCTCGGGCCTCTTCTTCTGCCCCTCGATTTCGTCCTTCAGACTCTTCCTTGCCTCCTTCCTCCAGGGGGAAGTCAAGGAAGAGCGGCACCATTGACTTAGCACCCATTCCCCCGGGGCAGACGAATCAAGTTCCCCCCCCCCCCGTGGGATAGTTTCGTCCGTCATCAGAAATAATTCTACAGTATTACCGCTTCTATTGTAGATAACATGCGAGGGGTATGGCCTGCCCTTGGACTTCATGGTTCTCCTTCGTTGGAGGTGTGGAACCAGTTCCTCGCAGGCACAGTTTTACCTCGGGTCCCTTCTGTTTTGGAACCCTCGGGAGTTCCGGACCTCGCCGATATCCCGTCAGCTCAATCGGCGCCCGCTTTAGTGTCAGCGGAGGTAATAACGTCAGCTCCTGCGGAGCCTACTTCGCTCCTCGCTTGCATTACGACGAAACAACGTCGCAAGCGTGATCATCGTGATCTCCTCCTCCTCCTCCTCCTCCTCCTCCTCCTCCTCGTCGTATTCGTCCTCCTTAGAGAATAGGAGAGAGAGAGAGAGAAGAGGAAAAGGAGTGCTCGCTCTCCTTCGCCAAGACGTTCTCGTCGGAGAGAGAGGCTACATAGGAAGAGACATCATTGTTCTCGTTCTTCCTCACCTTCTATCTCTTCACGAAATGTCTTGCCGATACACGATAAGCGCTCTCGTCATAAACATAGGAGGAATACTTCCTCGCGCTATTGTTCGGCTTCGCAATCGACTTCCTTTCGCGGGGAATCATCTAGGCGCTATAAGAAGAGCTCTACGAGACGTTCGCGCTCTTCTTCACGAGAGAGTTCTCTCAAGCGCAATAAGCGCTCCCGTTGGGGTGAGGGTAAATCTGATCGTCCCGAGAGCGCAACCAAGGGAAGAGAACACTCTGAGCACGATTCCTCTCCTTCACATTTCGACGCGAGGAGCTCAGCTCGCGCTGGGAAGGCGAGAGAGAACACTTCTTATCGCCGTTGCTTAGTATCATGAGAGAGAGAGCGCTCCCGTACGTCAAACTTCCGAGCGCGCAAGTCTCCGGACATATCCGCGCGAGGTCATTCTCCACGCCCTCGCGTTTCAGACAGAACAGCACCCATTCCCTTACTTTCTAATGAATTGCGAAATATGGGCTTCGCGAGAACTTCGGAAGAAGATGCAGGGGTTCAGCCCTTCTCCTCTTCGGCTGAGAACAGAGGTGAAAGGCCAGGCTGCCGATCCGCGCATTCCCTTATTGAGACAGTACCGTTAATTCGGTTGCTTTCACTTAAACCTTCAACTTCCAGGCAGGATCTTACGCGCGCGGTGCCATTAACCAGCGCTCAGCCTTCCTCTGGATTGTCGGCAATGGAGTATATTACCTCGCCGTTACCTTCAGACATTCCGGCTTCTACCGCCCTCCCTCACGAGGAATTAGCGCGACCTGAGGATTCCTCGGAGGAACTACCATCAAAAGACTTAAGAGTTCGCCTATCTGAGGGCTCTAAGAACGATATGTAATATCTCAGGTCTCGGAGTTTTACACCTGTCACCTCGTCATACTGACGCTCCAGCTTTAGACAGACTATGTCGTCCTCCACCTAACCCTAAGACCAGAACCGAACTTCCCTGGTCTATTCACACTGCAGGCCGTCTGAGGGAGGTCTTGCATGCGGTCTAAGGGGAAACTGATTCCTTGAAGTCTCAAGGATCCCATAAGATGCTGCAGTTTCCTTTTTCGAGGCAATGGCGATTTTACAAGGTCAGAGACGTCAACCCTTCGCCTCTTGACACTTGATCCCTCACAGCAAGGCTTACACCTCGCTGCTCTGCAGAGAGACACTCTTCCCTTCCAGTCTCCTTTACCCCGCAGCAGAAGCCTCGACAATGGAAGCAGCGTCAATGTCTCTTCTAGAGGCACTATCCTGGTTTGACACATGGTCTGGCACAGTGGGCTACCTTGCAAGTCACGAGGACCTTTCAAACCAAAATTCCATGCAGTCTCTGCAGGAAGTCCTAGCTGCTGGGGCCAAGACAATGGACTTTCTAACTGCTACGGCTGCAACGATGTGGGGCAACTGGATTCACAAGAGGGAATCGGTAGTCTCCAGACTGCATAGTAGCATCGGAAAATCTGAGAAATCTGATTTGAGGAACTCTGATCTCCTACAACCTCTCCTCCTCTCTAGACAAGCAGTCGCCTCCACCTTAGAGACTTGGAGGAAGGAGACGCAGGACACTGCAATGCAAAAGGCTGCTTCCTTTCGTCCAATGCAACAGCAGCCAACTCCACAACCCAAGGCAACAACCGCAACTCCACTGCCAGCCAAGAACCCCAGCCTCCCCTCTTTTACACCCAAACCTATGGGCAGAGGAAAGTCGGCTCCTCCTAAGGCTAAAGTCAGAGGGAGGAACCCTAGACAGAAATAGGGTCTCGACGCCCCCCTCGCAATGTGTAGGGGGTTGCCTGCAGGGGAGTTGGAGGAGTTGGAAAGCTATGGGGGCCATGCAATGGACCATAAGGGTGCTTCGTTGGGGATACCGCATTCCCTTCATAGAATCTCCTCCTCCTCTAATTCCTCCCCCGATCCCGTCCTTCCAGGTCCCTCGGGATCCTGGGAAACAGCAAGCCCTAGCTTAGGAGATACAGAGCATGCTTCTAAAAGATGCCATTCAAGAGGTCTCCGACTCTTCCCCGGGGTTTTTCAGTCGCCTCTTTCTGGTAGAGAAAGCCTCGGGAGGTTGGAGACCAATAATAGATCTTTCGACTCTGAACCAGTTTGTGAAGCAGACTCCATTCAAAATGGAGACAGCGGCTTCCGTCACCCAAGCAGTACGCCCAGGAGATTTCATGGCATCTGTAGACTTGAGAGATGCTTATTTCCAAGTGCCAATCCATCGCACATCTCGGAAATTCCTTCGCTTTCTGGCTCAGGGTCGAATCTTTGAGTTCAAAGTCCTGTGCTTCGGCCTCTCAACCGCCCCAAAGGTCTTTACGAAGATCTTCGAACTCGTATCTTCGTGAGCACACAAACATGGAATTCGACTGCTAAGATATCTGGACGATTGGCTACTCCTGGCCTCATCCAAGGAACTAGCTCTGGATCATCTGAGAAGACTTTCGAGTCTTGGCAAGGATCTTGGGATCCTTGTAACGCAGAGAAGTCTTGCTTAACTCCGACCCAAGTCTTGAACTATCTGGGTATGTCCATCAACACCCAGGCAGGGAGAGTGTTTCCGTCGGAAGACAGGCTTTGGAGACTGGATCAGTCCATCACCCATCTCTTGTCTCCACTACCACCTTCAGCCAAGTCGTGGCAGTGTCTTCTGGGCCATCTTGCCTCTCTGGAGAAACTAGTTCCAGGCGGGAGATCAAGAATCAGATGTCTCCAATGGCATCTGAAGACCCATTGGTCTCAAAAGTCAGATTCCCCATTCTTGGCAGTGGAGGTCCCAAGTCTGGTGCTACAAGATCTTCATTGGTGGTCGACCAAAGAGAACACCCAAAAGGGCATTCCCCTCCAAAACCCAAGTCCGAAGTTAAAACTTTTCGGACGCGTCGTTACGGGGATGGGGTTCCCACCTCGGCCCCAAATTAGCATCAGGAGTTTGGTCTCCAATAGAGAAGTCTCTCCATATAAACCACCTAGAATTATTAGCTGCCTGGAAAGGTCTAAAATTCTTTGTAGAAGATCTACATGGACGAGAGGTGGTTCTGATGAGCGACAACTCGACAAACAAGGTATGCCAGTGGGCAGAAAGCCAC
Organism: Palaemon carinicauda; assembly: GCF_036898095.1. NCBI lineage: Eukaryota > Metazoa > Arthropoda > Malacostraca > Decapoda > Palaemonidae > Palaemon > Palaemon carinicauda. Next base: position 6,968,529 of record NC_090749.1, read on the forward strand.
AACATTTCTCTTTCAGCCAGGTTTATTCCGGGCCGGAGAAACATCGTGTCGGATCAGCAGAGCAGGCATCACCAAGTGCTGAGTGGAGAATGGTCTTTGGATCCTCGAGTAGCGAAGACAGTAATAGCTTTGTGGGGTTTACCCACAATAGATCTGTTCGCCACCTCTCTGAATGCGAGACTTCCCCGCTACGGGTCCCCAGTTCCAGACCAGGCAGCGATCCAGGATGCTCTCCAACACTCCTGGGACAACCTGGACGCTTATGCCTTCCCTCCCTTTTGCCTGCTCAGAAAGGTGATCAACAAAATCAGGATCTCTCAGGACTGCAAGCTAACTCTAACAGCTCCGGCTTGGCCAAGCAGAGAGTGGTACGCAGATCTCCTTTCCCTGCTGGTTCAAGTGCCAAGGTTCCTGCCTCCAGAACCCCGTCTGTTGACGCAGCCACACAGTGGTATCCCCCACGGGAGAATCCACTTCCTGAAACTTCACGCCTGGAGGCTGTCCAGTCTCTCCTTAGAAGCAGAGGCTTTTCAGGAAAGGTGGCTGAACACATGTCCAGGCACCTGCGCCAATCTTCCACAAACCTCTACCAAGCAAAATGGATAGTGTTTCCAGCTTGGTGTAGAAGGCGAGGCGTGTCTCCACTCGATCCCTCTCTTCCTTTAGTGGCAGACTTCCTACTTTACCTCAGGGAGGAGAAACTCCTTTCAGTCTGCAATTAAGGGCTATTGTTCAGCCTTAAGCCTCATCTGCAGAATGAGAGGAGTTGACCTTTCCACCTCAGAAGATATCACCTTGTTGATTCGAGGTTTTGAGAGATCTTGCCCCCCAGTGGAGATTAGACCACCTTGGGACGTGTCCCTGGTCTTACACTCCTTAAAGGGGCCTCCATATGAGCCCTTAAATAAGGCATCTGATTTCTTCCTCACCCTTAAGACCGTCTTCCTAGTAGCTCTGGCCTCGGCAAAAAGGGTTAGTGAACTTCACGGTCTATCCTACGAAGTCACCCATACTAGAGGATGGGGGGAAGTCTCTCTCAACTTCGTGCCAAGTTTTGTGGCCAAAACCCAGAGGTTTGGAGAATTTCAATCTTCCAGCCTCAATAGGGCAACTCGGGATACTGACCAATTGCTACTGGGCCCGGTCAGGGCGCTAAGGTAATACCTGAAGCGCACCAGACCTTTCAGACCACGCCTCCGTCATCTCTTCCTCAGTACCAACAAGGTTAAGAAGAGAATCTCGCAACACCATCTCTTTCTGGCTCAAGAAAGTTATTGCGAGAGTCATTCACGGAGACCCTGAGGCAGCTCAACCCAAAGCCCATGAAGTTAGGGGAGTAGCTGCCTCGCTGGCGTTTAAGAAGAATTTCTCAGTCTCCCAAGTCTTAAGAGCTGGAGTCTGGAAGCGCCAATCTACATTCACCACTCACTATTCATCAGATGTGACACATAGGTCTCTAAACACCTTTTCTATAGGACCTATTGTCGCAGGTCAGCAGGTGCTGTAACTACCTTTACACCCTTTCAGGGGACAGTAGCCATTGATCGAGGATTCTGAGTTACACTAGGTTTTAGAAGAACATCCATCTATCTTCTGCTCTTTTTTCTTCCTCCCATCTGGGTAGCCTAGTCTGTGATCAGTTTTGGCTGGACTCATCAATGGAAATAAGGTATGAAATTCATCTGACTCCTATCACAGGGTATAAGTTATACTCGTAGGCACGAGGGTTCCCCTTTCAAGGTCAGGGGAACCCTTTGTATGAAAGGGTCCTGGTATTACTCCCGACCCTCTTCATGCTGAAACTTTGGTTTCTACGTATTTACAAACCTTCAGTCATGCTGGATTTTGGGATCTACAAAGAAAGTTAATGGGAGATTGTTCATTAATAGAGTCTAGTCTGAGGACTATCTTCTCTAGGTATAGAGAACCCTTCGTCCACCCTGACCTCAAGACTAAGTCTCCTATAGTAAAGAAAAAGGGTTTGTATTTAGTGTAGGAACAAATGACAAACTTATAACAGAGTTTGTATTTTTCCTAACATACAAACCCGAATTCTTTACTCAAATCTTCCCTCTGTCACCACCCCCTAATATAGTCCTAGCTAGAATTCGATTGAAGGTACTCAGTAGCTACCGGCCGGCAGTCCCCCACCCCCAACAGGGGGGTAACTACCGGCCCGGTCGTTAAGGTTTTCTGCCGTATTTTCCAGCTCGCGCTAGAATATTTACTATAGTAAAGAATTCGGGTTTGTATGTTAGGAAAAATACAAACTCTGTTATAAGTTTGTCATTTTTCCTAACTATACAAACTTTAGCTATTTAATCAAACTTGCCCGCCAGCTCTACCCCCCTTGAAGTCCTACCTCCAATCAAAGCAAGCTCAAGCACAGGTGTGTTTGAGGTTGGGCGGGGTAGCAAGCTACCCTCCCTACCCCCCGCTAACTAGCGGTGGGGTAGTAAACCCTCGTTAAAATTCTAATTGCTCGTCATTTCGGCTACGCCGAAAGTAATAACCCCTACTAAAATTGTTCCGTAACCGAAATACAAACCACACTATTTACATTGGGGGGTTTACTTTCGGCGTAGCTGAAATTGACGAGCCAATAAAATTTTAACGAGGGTTAACTACCCCCGCGCTAGTTAGCAAGGGGGTAGGGGAAGGGGTAGCTTGCTACCCCTCCCCCCTCACACACCGGTGAGTTGTCTCACTTCACTTTTGGCTCGGACGATGTGCAGACGTGTCTGTCTATCTTCCTCGCTATTGACAGCCTTAATCTTTTCTTTTGCTTTTCCTCAGCTGTGTGCTTGGAAGTTGGCCTCGCCCTTTTATTTTCATCATGCGCAAGTGCCCTGGAATCAATGGCCGCCCCTGCGGTACCTTCATGTCGGCGGTCGAAACTGATCCCCACACCCTTTGCCCGCAGTGTCGAGGCCAACTGTGTGACAAGGAAGTAACGTGCAGTGAGTGTCAGGGAGTGGTCTAACTCCCAGTGGGAGAGGTTTGCCCGCCGGCGTAAGAAGAAGTCCAAGAGAGACCTTTCTCCTTCAAGGGTTGCCTTGAAGGAGGAAGGCTCCAGGGACTCTTCTTCTGCCACCCAAACCTCCGCCGAGTGGTAGCGTAGACCCTTGTTCTGTTTCCCGATCTCGAGGTGTGGGAGAGGGCGTCGCCTCCCATAGCGGGGTGGCTCCCCCTCCTCTCCCGGGGGAGGATTTTGATTCTAACGTTGATGACCATAACTCTGTCTCTAACGATGATCTCTTTCAGCTTTGGGCTTCCTTGGGGCTTAAGGGCTTGCCCTCCAAGGAAGCCCTGTTGGGGGCCGCTGTCAAGCAGTCGCCGGTAATAACAGAGGTAGACCCTCTGTCTATTGTCGACGTCGTGGTGGCAGAGGCTACCGACAGGTCTGGTCAAACCTCTGCTGTGCCTGATGTTGCGGACGTTGCTGAAGGCCCTCCTCCCCCTTCTGAACATCCTTCGAAGGGGAAGGTGGGTCCCACGGTCTCTCCGGCGGGTACGCCTCTCCCTCGGGGGAGCGCACTGACTGAGACTCCTCTTTGGAGGACCGACGATCCTGATGACCTCCCTCGTGGCCGCCTTCGCCGTAAGGCTCGTCGTCCTCTTCGTCGCAGGGGCCTCCCGTCTCACTATAAGGGAGTCAAGAGGCGCCTCTTCGAGTCTTCTCCTCCTCCGTCCTCTGATGAGGATCCTCTTCTTCGGGAGCAGACTGTAGCAGCCACGTCCCTAGACCTCTCCGGTGATCGCTCGCGATCTCCTACGCCTACCAGACCTTCCACCTCCAGCGCAGATGTGCAGCAGGCTTCTGACCTCGTCAGCCGACGGGCATCGGTCCTTTCGGGGCAAAGGGATGTCTCCCATGGTGTGGGGGCTTCCCTTGTGCATCAGGGTTCCCCTGCGTGCCCTCCTGCGCGTTCACGTGTAGTAGCGCGTAAGCGCTCTCCAGCTTTGCAGTCTCCTGACTTACCTCGCCAGCGCTCTCCTGCTCGTCAGCGCTCTCCTGCTCGCCAGCGCTCTCCTGATCGTCAGCGCCCTCCTGCTCGCCAGTGCTCTCGTGTCGACAGTCAACAACCTCCTGTTCCTGTTGCATTCCCAGCGCGCCAGCGGTCTCCTGAGCGCACAAGATCTCCTACTCGTCAGCGTGCACCTGCGCATCCAGTTCCTTATACGCGCCCTGGATCTCCAGATCTGGACGCGGGCAAGGACCTGTCTCCTCCTCGCCCACGCGTTCCTGCTCGGTTTCCTTCACCTGCGCAGCAGCGCGCACGGTCTCCTGCGCACACTTCTAGAGTTCCTGCGCGCACACGCGCCTTCTCATCCTGAGTCCGTTCGCGAGCGTTCGCCTTTGCACATCGCGCCACATGATCCTGCGTAGCAGTCTGCGCGTCGACATCCTACGCGCCAGCGATCTCCTGCGCGTCAGCGGTCTCCAGCGCGTCGGCGTTCTCCTACACGTCAGCGTTCTCCAGAGCTTCGGCGATCTCCTGAGCGCCCGCGCGATCTATAGCCTGCGCGCAAGCGCTCTCCTACCTTTCAGCGCCACCTAGACCTTGATCGACATAGGTCTCCTACGGCCATCTCACCCACATGCGGTCGTTCGCCTGCGCGTTCTACCCGCCATCGCTCGCCAACGCCCCATCACGCGCTAGCGTTCGCCGATGCGCTATAGCTCGCCCACGCGCCACAGATCTCCAGGACACCATCGATCTCCTGCGCTTTGCCTTTCTCCTGAGTTACAGTGATCGCTTGTGCACCCGCGTGTTCCCTCGCCCACGCGCCAACGTGTTCCCTCTCCAACGCGCCCACTTTCCAGCACGCCCACGCGCCCGTGCTCCAGCAGCCCCCTCCTCCAGATGCTGAAGCCTTGATGAGGATGGGGGGCTTAGGGACTAGCAGTTGGGCTCTAATGAACAATGAGAACTACTTCCCCACTAGACCGCAGTGCCCAACTGTTGATCCAACTAAATTAGTCAGCACTTTCTCTCCGTTCTTTGGATTACTTCTTATTTTCTCCCATCTCTTCCTCTTGGGCATGAACTTGTTGACGACTTTAGCCTGTACGACTTAGGTTTTGACTGCTGCTTTGGATTTGGCGCAGGGTGGGATGGATGTCATACCATCTCAACCTGTACAAATTTAGACGCCATCACCCTCTGGCAGACCCCATTGGGTGCAGACTAAGTCTGTTAAGAGTCGGGCTCCAATGATCCGGTTTTAAGTCGCCCATATTTGCGGGTAATGGGTGACGCTAGGCATTGGAGTCGTCGGTGGGAGGGGCTAACTACCCCCACTGACCAGTGTACGCCCACCTTAAGAGAGGCAGCCCCTCTCTAATAGAGGACTGGTCCCGGCTGAAGCCTCTTCTCGTGTTGGGCCACATGGGATAGGGGAACTGAAATCCTACGATGAGAGGTGGATAACCCGGCTTGCTTCTACTCAAAAAACTAACCCCTCTGTTGACGACCTAGAAACTCTAAAGGACCATGCTACTTATGTTCAAAAACAAAGTAATTTGGGTGACATGGAGAATTTGCGAATCCTTCATGTCACTCAGATCCCCATTGAAACCAATTACGATGTTCTATATAAATTATTTCAATGTTATGGTCACATCAGGGAAATTAGAATGAGGCTTGAAGGTGACAAATGGGATTCATGGATATCATTTGATAACCATGATGAAGCATTCAACGCTATTAATGATATCATAAATATTAAAATCAGTAATTTGAATTTCAAGGGTGCTCTTTGCGATCGGGTAGCTAAGAATCTGGATGTATATAGGCCTGCAGATTGGATTGATAAAGGTATAGAGGTAGTTGTACCTTCCCAGAGAAAGCCAAAACCACCAAAGTGGCTTGTTGCTCAATCAAAAGGAAGTACTGGAAATTATTTCAAAATATGTAAATTTCTTCAAAAGAAAGTAGGTACTATCGCACCAGGAGATATATCTCGGTTTGGAAAGAACAGTTTCCTAATAAGTGCCAAATCAGAAACTCAATCGGTTATACTTTCCAATTTAAATACAGAGAACGTTGACATGAAGCTGGATGTGAAACCCCATCTAAACTTCAGTTATGGAAGGGGAGTAGTTTTTAATAGAGACTTATATGAATTCACAGAAGAGGAGATATTGGCCATGTGTCCTTTAACTGTGTGGAAAGTGCATAAAGTCCCTGGAACGTCAATGATTATCCTGACTTTCCAGGATGCTGATGTGCCTTTCCACATTTACATAGAGAATGAACGAATTAAAGTGCGAACTTTTAAGCAGAATCCGCTGCAATGTTTTAATTGCTTTAGATATGGGCATCCATCTAAAGTATGTAAGAATGATAAAATGTGTAGTACATGCTCTAATGTTTACCATGGAGACTGTACACTAGACGCCAATTGTATAAACTGCAATTTGAATCACAAATCTACGGATAGGAACTGCCAGAAATATAAATTGGAAGAGGCTGCTCTCAATAAATCAAGTATCGAACACGTAAGTGTGGGGCATGCCAAGAGACTATTGAGTAAATCAGCAAGTTATGCAAAAGTATTGAAATTGGGAGAAAGAATGAGGCAGGAGACATCCAACCCACCTAATACTGCCTCTATTGCCCAGTAAAGAAATTTGCCATCTTCTGATAGAATTCTAGAGGATAAGGCAAGAATATCACGTAAGACTTTTCTCACCTCTAGTAAACCTTTGTCCCCCACTACAAAGGATAATACTAACCTCTCTCAGGCTATATCTTTGCCTGATTTGATGGAGGTTCCACATGAAACAGAATTATGAGGTGCGCCTGTAGTGGGGAAAACATCAAAACCTAATAAATCACCACCCTTCAATAGGAAAAGAGAGAGACCTCCATCTCTCTAACCCCCATCCATTAAAAACACCAAAGTTATGACATCAAATAGATATGATGTTTTGCCTGTTGATATTTTAGATCAACAGGAAAACTTCTTGAATCAATCAAAAATTCAAGTGGAGGTCCACCATCCCCCACAAGAATTAGGTAACAACAACACTGAAAAGGCTAATATAAAACCTAATTTATCAAGACCCAAACTTAAAAAGCCTACAGAAAATATTGTCAAATCAAAAACTGTCAATGGGAAAACCTCATCAAAGATGTCTTCCAGAAAATAATACATAGTTTTTCATCCATTTTGCAATGGAATTGTCAGGGTTTGAGGGCCAAATATGAAGAACTTAAGCTCTTAATTCACGAGCATTCCCCCATAATTGTATGTCTCCAGGAGGGCAAGCTTGATGCTAATACCCCTTGTCCTCACGAATATATTAGTTATAGGACACCTTAATGATCACGGAGTAGTGAGCCATGGTGGAAGTCTCATGTACATTCGTCGAGATGTTCCCCAAATACCCATGTCTATACGTACAACCCTGCAGGCAGTTGTTGTACAAATTGATATAGGGAGAAAATATACAATATGCTCTCTGTACTTACCTCCAAATGATAATATTTTATATGATGATTTAGTAGAGGTCATTCAACAACTCCCTCAACCTTTTCTCTTACTGGGAGATATGAATGGTAGACATCCTTTATGGGGTGATGTTTTGGCCAACACAAGGGGCAATATTATCTCATCAATTGTGGAGAATGAGGATGTGGGACTCCTTAATACAGGAGAGCCCACACACTTCCATGTTCA
>NC_090749.1:6976717-7002155 GCF_036898095.1 Palaemon carinicauda
CATTTCAATTGTTGGTGTTTTTACAATGGTATACATCCTTTTAACGGAAGAATTTTCGTTCGATTTCATTTGGCGTCGGCTTCGTCTTTGAAACTTGGATTTAATGTCTTTAATCATAAATTTATTTATGAATTTCATGCTTTATTGAAGTGTAGGCCTATGTTCATCATTTGCAGATGCATATTCTATGCCTATAATAGTAAAACCTTTACAATAATATAATTATACAGAGTCGAAGTTAGAATTAAAGACATTCGAACTCCAAATACGTCTTTTTCGCAACTATATAAAACTAGGCCTACGCCATCGTTTCTTATGTACATTTCCTCTATTGTTTGAAAATTTTGAGCATTATTGTCTGAGGGTCATGTGAGGAAAGAGGAGGAGAGGGAAAGTGTAGGATACTGTGTAGGATACGGGAAGGACAAGTGTGTAGCAACCTGCTATCGTAAATGTGAGTGTGCGTGCGTGTGTTTGTTCAAGGCGAATACAGTAACTTCAATATTCTTAAAGTTTCAGATTTTCTAGACTTTAATAGGTCTATAAATTTGAATGTATTTGAAAATTTGCATTTTATGATAAATATGAACATTATATAAATGGTATATATAATAAAAATAACAATAAATCACACATTGTGAACAACATAGAAATATTTATATTTCAAAAACCGAATGATTCGAGTGAGCGATGAGCAGCGTTGCCAAATATCCTCCCAACACCTTTATTTCCCTTAATATTACTGATACTACATTAGAAATTCCATTTACATTTGGCAACAAGTGAGACTAATTAAAAACTACGCTTTAGCATTATTGGGAATATATGGAATATAATTCTCTCTCTCTCTCTCTCTCTCTCTCTCTCTCTCTCTCTCTCTCTCTTACAGACACACATACACATTAGATAAATCTTTGTCTGCTATTCCTCTGTTCTTAAATGCAACTATCAGTTGATTCTCTGCCTATAGGTGTATAGGAAACGGATAAGAGAGAGAGAGAGAGAGAGAGAGAGAGAGAGAGAGAGAGATCATATCTAACAAATGAAAGTTCAAGTTTAATCATACACACTAAACCAAAGTTCATCTAATTAATTTCCAACATGATTGGTCTCCATATAGACATAAGGTAGCTTCCCCCGTCGGCCTCTCTTCGAAATCGAAAATATTAATAATGAAGTAAGAGATCCTCACTCACTCATATGTCTCTGTAAGGAATAGATCACAATCGTCAGTCTACAAAACGAAATAAAATGAGAAAATTGAATCACAATGAAACGTCTCATTTGAATCAGGTGTTTCCCAAAAAGTTTCGTTCAAAATTCTATTCGTTTATTCATGAAACTCTGGGATTATACTCTCGGAAATCATTAGTGGAGAGAGAGAGAGAGAGGAGAGAGACAGAGAGAGAGAGAGAGAGAGAGAGAGAGAGAGAGTGTGTAATCCTACGCAATAGAGCAACGTCGATGTGATGAACTTGTCTATTTTCATTATGACTTAAGGTAGCTTCCCCCATCGGCCTCTGCTCTAAAATCGAAAGTAGTAATTTTGAAATGTCTTTATTATTAATGAAATTGATTTTTTATTATAAAATCATAATCTGTCCATGACATGATGCCATTAAACCGAAGGGAGTGGAGAGAGAGGCAGGGTTGACTAGGCCTATTACTACCAGACACCATTCCTCTCCCTCTTTCTTCCCCTAACACCCAATCTTCAACTCTCTCTCTCTCTCTCTCTCTCTCTCTCTCTCTCTCTCGATGCCCCACAGTTTTTATATGCACGACATCCCCACGGATTGTGTGCACGACACCCCGACATTCTGTTCATGTTAAAGAGTTCGTTCCTCAACTTGGCAACAGCTGGAATAAAACTCCTTGAGTGCTATGTGATAGTTTGTGGATGAGAGAGAGAGAGAGAGAGAGAGAGAGAGAGAGAGAGAGAGAGTATCGTAAATTTTGATTAGCCTCGCTTGTGCCACATGTAAGTAGAACGTCTAATCCAGTATCAATATTGTTAAGGGAAATAATATTGTTAAGAGGAAATTTGGCAACGCTGCTCATCTGTCACTCGAATCATTTAATTTTTGAAATAGCAATTAGTTTTATTCATTTGATAATGTGTCATTTATTGTTATTTTCATTATATTATCTAAATTATTTTCATCTTTATTATGAAATGCAACGGACCGTAGATGTTAGTCCTATCCCATTTCACAAGACTAAATAAAAGAAAAAATAATGATCTTCTCTGGTAATTATGCCAAAATTATTCAAACAATAGAGAAAACCTACATAGAACACAATTGTGTAGGCCTAGTTTTACGTATCAAATTCATTCACTTTATGCTAATCGCGAAATAGACGTATCTATAGTCATTTTTTTTTTTTATCGAGGCAGATTTGCACAGACTCGCAGGGGTGCCCTTTTAGCTCGGAAAATATTTGTCCGAATACCATCATTGTTTTCAAATGATTACCAAGTAATTGTGAATCAAAACATTTATTAATCTTTAATTTCTCCCTTAGATATAGGTTTTGTCAATAAATAATGTTAAATAAATAGATATATTATAAAGTACCGTTATCATAAACTTACTTTGAATACCAGAATCTACTAAAAACGTTGAATTGATAAAATTAACTCGTGGTGAAAATAGCGGTTCGGTTAAAGCAAGACTCACGTAGAGTGGGTCCTGTGTAAAACGACCAAAGGGAGAATGGAAGGGAGATTGTAACTCGGAGGTGAAATTATGAATTCGTTTAATTCTGATTTTTATGCAATTTATGCAACACTACAGTATCCTCAAACCGAAAATGTTGCTATTAATAAAATCTAAACCTTAAAAAAAATAACAAACCCTCTCTATACGAACTTTCATCATACGCCTATGATGGAAGTCCGTTTAGAAATGTTTTGTTTTCTTTTTCGTAACGTTTTAGATTTTATTGATAGTAATATTTTCGGTTTGAGGATACTGTAGTGTTGCATAAATTACATAAAAGTCACACGCATACAGCACATACTCATAAATGAACTAAATTACAGTTTTTATTTTGAAAGGGGTATAACTCTACAGTATGTGCGAGATCTTGATAATGTTTAAAATAGGGTCACACACTTGAAATTTCTGACCACACACACACACACACACACATATATATATATATATATATACACGGTTCACTTTCCCTTTGCCTACACATACTGTACACCGAATAGTCTGGCCTATGCTTTACATATTCTCCTCTGTCCTCATACACCTGACAACACTGAGATTACCAAACAATTCTTCTTTTTTTAAGGGGGTTAACTACTGCAATGTAATTGTTCAGCGGCTACTTTCCTCTTGGTAAAGGTAGAAGAGACTCTTTAGCTATGGCAAGCAGCTCTTCTAGGAGAAGGACACTCCAAAATCAAACCATTGTTCTCTAGTCTTGGGTAGTGCCATAGCCTCTGTACCATGGTCTTTCACTGTCTTGGGTTAGAGTTCTCTTGATTGAGGGTACACTCGGGCACACTATTCTATCTAATTTCTCTTTTGTTAAAGTTTTTGTAGTATATATTGAAAATGTTCATTTTAATGTTGTTACTTTTCTTGAAATATTTCATTTTTCCTGTTTACTTTCCTCACTGGGCTATTTTCCCTGTTGTGGCCCCCCGGCTTATAACATCCTGCTTTTACAACTAGGGTTGTAGCTTAGCAACTAATAATAATATTAATGATAATAATGATAATAATAATAATGTACATGGTCCACATAAGTACCATTTGCTATACATGGTCTTTATAAGTGCCATTTACTGTACATGGTCCATATGAGTGCCGTCTACTGTACATGGTCCATATAAGTGCCGTCTACTGTACATGGTCCGTATAAGTGCCGTCTACTGTACATGGTCCATATAAGTGCCGTCTACTGTACATGGTCCATATAAGTGCCGTTCACTACGAAACTCCTTATTTGAATCAACTCTTTCCCAGAAAATTTCGTTCAAACTTCTATTCAGATGATAATCTCAGAAATCATAAGTAGAGAGAGAGAGAGAGAGAGAGAGAGAGAAAGTTTTGCCTGAATGAAACTAATGACAGAATAATCAAATATTTGATGTGATCATTGATGTTCCCGATACTTAAATCCAACAGCATTTCAGTTCAAATGAGAATATTCCTATTTAATAATTGATTTTGAATCTTTTGAGTAAATAATTGGTTTTACCATTACATTTATTCTTTCTTTCTTTCATAAAAAATGCTTATAAATCATTAGGTAACAGAATCGACAAATAGATATTCACATAAGGGACACATTTCAGCATTAGGCCTATAGTGGAGGCTTGGCTTCATGCATGAGACTATCATGTTTCAAATTTGGCAACATCTGCAATTAACGCCTACATAATATCACGATTCTTAATTAAATTATTTCATAAGAGAGAGAGAGAGAGAGAGAGAGAGAGAGAGAGAGGTGGCGTCTGCAGCCTTCAGGGTCCAGACTAGGCCTAGGTCTATCTGTCCCTTATGAAGAGGTTACAGAAGTTTCCTATGACTTTTTCACCTTTCTCAAATACAGATGTCTAAATTGAAAAGGAAATAAGTGAATACCAGACACAATGAATAAATCACTGGATTCATTAATTCAATATTGACAGCCAATAGTGTTATAATAATGCTTTGATTTAGCTTTCATGAATACGCCTGTTGAGTTGTCCTCTCTCTCTCTCTCTCTCTCTCTCTCTCTCTCTCTCTCTCAGTAAGACTTGCTAGAAATCTTTGAATCAATCCCTTTATAATGCTTTAGTATGAAAGGGAACATGCTTGGGCGCGTGACCAAGTGCTTAGGCGTGAGAGGCTGAATGTTTAGGAGCAAAATAGCAAGTGGTTAGGCCCGAGTGAGAAAGTGCTTAGCTGCGAGTGGCTGAGTGTTTAGGTACGAGGGAGAAAGTGCTTAGGCATGAGAGGCTGAGTGCTTAGGTACAGGTAAGCAAATGCTTAGGTGCAAGAGATCAAGTGCTTAGATACAAAGAAGAGGTGATTAGGCGCAAGAGAGGAAATGCTTAGATGCAAGAGATCAAGTGTTTAGGTGCGAGAGAGAAAGTGTTTAGGTGCGGGTGACCAAGTGCTTAGGTGCGAGTGACCAAGTGCTTAGGTGCGAGTGACCAAGTGCTTAGGTGCGAGTGAAAAATTGCTTAGGTGTGAGAGAAAGGGTGCTTAGATGCAAAAGAGCAAGTGCTTAGGTGCGAGAGAGCAAGTGCTTAGGTGCGAGAGAAAAGGTGCTTAGGTGCGAAAGAGCAAGTGCTTAGGTGCGAGAGAGCAAGTGCTTAGGTGCGAGAGAAAAGGTGCTTAGGTGCGAGAGAGCAAGTGCTTAGGTGTGAGAGAAAAGGTGCTTAGGTGCGAGAGAGCAAGTGTTTAGGTGCGAGAGAGCAAGTGCTTAGGTGTGAGAGAAAAGATGCTTAGGTGCGAGAGAGCAAGTGTTTAGGTGCGAGAGAGCAAGTGCTTAGGTGTGAGAGAAAAGATGCTTAGGTGCGAGAGAGCAAGTGTTTAGGTGCGAGGGAGCAAGTGCTTAGGTGCAAGGGAGTATGTGCTTAGGTGCGAGGGAGTATGTGCTTAGGTGCGAGCGAGAAAGAGCTTAGGTGTGAGAGAGCAATTGCTTAGGTGTGATACTGATTGTTTAGGTGGAGGGAGCAAGTACTTAGGTTCAAGAGAGCAGTCTTTAGGTGTGAGAGGATGTGTGTTAGGCACAAAACTGGAGTCCTTAGGCAGGAGAGGGCAACTGTTTGGTTGCAGGAGGGTGAGTCCTTGGTTGTTATAGGATGAGTGCTTAGACGTGACAGGGTGTGTGTTTAGATGCAAGATGTGGAATGCTTGGGAGTGAATTAGTCGTAGAGAAAAACCCTAATCCTTCTCTTCAGTGTAGTGGCCACATCTCATTTCTAATCCTTCCCCTTCCACCCCCACACCTCAACAACATCCCCCAGTGCCACTCTCTCTCTCTCTCTCTCTCTCTCTCTCTCTCTCTCTCTCTCTCTCAGCAATTATATGCAATGATATGAATCATCTCATCATGAGCTGTTTGTTTTGCTGAAGCTAAACATTGACAATGATAGAATAATGTACCTTATGACTTACTGTCAGTCTGAAGCTCCCAGCAGAAAACAGGTTTTGGCAAATCACGTCTTATAGGTTTACACATGAAGACGAATTTCAAGGCTTTCCAATATAGCCCCTCATGAATGGCAGAGGCAAGGGACAGTAACAATGTCCTAGAAATTTAGAAGCTGACCAGATATACATATGATCAGAGACCAAACACCTCTCCACCCAAGCTATGACCAGGGAGGGCAAGGCAATGGCTGCTGGTCACTCAGCAAGTAGCCCTATAGGCTCCCCCAAACACCCCATCCTTAGCTCACAAGAATGGTGAGGTTGCGGACACTACGATAAACTATATATATATATATATATATATGTGTGTGTGTGTGTGTGTGTATATCCCTTTCTAAGAGGTGATACCTTGACGTAGTGAAAGGGTTTGCCTATCGCTATGATCGAGCTGTGAGGCTACTATTTAGATTTTAGGGCAACCCATACTAGGTTGGTTTACTGTGAGCGATCAGACCAAAGTCTCCCACCATCACCAATTTGCAGTGGCCAGCGTGGTGGTAAAAAGGACATGTCTGAGGCCGTTGTCCTGCTGTGGTCTAGAAACGGCTGCATTTGTTTGTTTTTGTTATAAATAGATAGCCTATAGTTTAATTAAATTCAGAAATCAAGTTCAATTTGCCTGTTCTTATTTTGTATTTGGAGAGAGAGAGAGAGAGAGAGAGAGAGAGAGAGAGATAAATGAAAAGGTGGCAAATGATTACGGTGCCATCTTCACTGTTATTTCAAAAGCACTCGGACTAAGGGAGCCTCTCTTATGTTCTTCATCTGAGTTGAGCGATATTCTTATATTATTTCGCCCAAAGGATTACCTAGTTTTCCTCGGAATTGAGCGATAGTTTCATATAGCTTCGCCCTTTGGAATGAGTTTGAGGCCAGGGTACAGATGTTGAAGAATGTTGAGTGCTTCGCTGAGTTCTATGACTGAACATTTATGGTTCTGATCGAAACATTGTGAGAAACAACGTACTATTCAGTAACCATTTCCCACTGGGATAAAAATTTTCCATTTATTTTCGTCTCCTTCAGAGATACGAGCAAATTCTCGCCAAGATACCGTATACCCACCGAGGAAGATTTCTAGCAATAATTAGCCAAATCTGCAGGAGACGTTCAAGACAGAAGGGCATGATACAGACAACCTCCTTCTCCAAGTGGTGTCCGTGAACAGCCCAGGCCAGGAGGAAGCAGGTGACAGAAAGACGCTATGGGGGAAGATAGAGAGGCGGACTTCGGTCGGCCTTTTCACATATGAAGTTGGATGGCGTTATACCAGCACGAAATCTCTCTCTCTCTCTCTCTCCCTCTTTCTCTCTCTCTCTCTCTCTCTCTCTCTCTCTCTCTCTCTCTCTTATGAAATAATTTCATTAAGAATCATGATATTATGTAGGCGTTGATTAAAGATGTTGCCAAATTTGAAACACGACAGTCTCATGCATGAAGCCGAGCCTCCACTATAGGCCTAATGCTGGAATGTGTCCTTTATGTTAATATCTATTTGTCGATTCTGTTACCTAATGATTCATAAGTATTTTTTTAATGAAAGCAAGAAAAATATAATGGTAAAACCAATTATTTACTCAAAAGATTCAAAATCAATTATTAAATAGGAATATTCTTATTTGAACCGAAATGCTGTTGGATATAAGCATCGGGAACATCAATGATCACATCAAATATTTGATTATTCTGTCATTAGTTTCATTCACGTTAAACTCTCTCTCTCTCTCTCTCTCTCTCTCTCTCTCTCTTTATAATGGAATAAAGGTTTGACTTTGACTCTCTCTCTCTCTCTCTCTCTCTCTCTCTCTCATATTCACAGACATTTGCTTAGATTTCCGTCCTGACCCAAGCGCATACAACCACGCACATACACAATTACGTTTCCTATACACCTATAGGCAAAGAATCAAAGGATAAGTTGTATCTAAGAACAAAGGAATAGCAGACAAAGAGTTATCAAATATGACGGAGAGAGAGAGAGAGAGAGAGAGAGAGAGAGAGAGAGTAGCGTTAATTTTGATTAGTCTCGCTTGTGCCATATGTAAATAGAACGTCTAATCCAGTATCAATATTAGTAAGGGAAATAATATTGTTAGGAGGAAATTTGGCAACGCTGCTCATCTTTCACTCGAATCATTTATTTCTTTTTTTCAAATATCAAATAGTTCTATATTGTTTATAATGTGTCATTTATTGTTATTTCTATTATATTATCTATCTATCTATCTATCTATCTATCTATCTATATATATATATATATATATATATATATAAATATATATATACTAATAGACTTAATAACGTCTAGAAATCTGATATGTTCAAGGTATTATGGTTACACAAACATACGCACGCACACACATTCCTTGCAACGGACCGTAGATGTTAGTCCTATCCTATTTCACTAGACTAACTGTAAGACAAAATTAATTATCTTCTCAGGTAATTAAGCCAAAATTATTCAAACAATAGAGAAAACCTACATCGAAAACAATGGAGTAGGCCTAGTTTTACGTATCAAATCCATTCACTTTAGTTCTATCTACATTTGGCACATGCGAGGGTAATCAAAGACTATGCTTTAGCATGGTAGAGAAAATGTTAATTATAATTCTCTCTCTCTCTCTCTCTCTCTCTCTCTCTCTCTCATAGTGATAACTCACACATCGCAAGGCTACTCTCGGTCAAGAACACCTTATAATCTTGTTTATTACATCACTATTTGTTGTCTCTGCCTATTCCTGAACTATAGTATGCGTGTGTCTGAGAGAGAGAGAGAGAGAGAGAGAGAGAGAGTATTTCAAGTACAACACATCATAGTTTCAAGTGTCACGTGTTATGTAAGAAAAGATATTACTCCCAAGACACTTTCTACTTATAAAACTTACGCCGCAAATACTTTAAACCAATTACTTAAAAAGGAGGTTTATTTATGCAAGAGGTTATGTGAAATTCACACCTACACATTCTAAAGCTCACACACACACACACACACACACACGCTACTTCTCATGCCTGTATGTTAATGCGTGATATGATGTGTGGACAGACTGTTGGTTATGTGTGATTTTGTGGGTATTTTAGCAAAGAAACATCATTGCCTAGCAATCTGCTGGACGAGGATTCGAGACACACTTGGGAGCTAAGGATGCAGGGAGGTTTGGGAGAGCCTATAGGTCTACCTGTTGAGCCATCAGCAGCCATTGTCTGGCTCTCCCTGGTCACAGATTGGATGGGGAGGGGCTTGGATGCTGATCATATTATCATTATTTTTACTACTACTACTACTATTACTACTAGCAAAGCTAAAACAGTGGTTGGAAAAGCAGTGAGGAGAGGAAATATATAAACCACAAGAGAAGTAATGAAAATCTTAAATTGAGAGAGAGAGAGAGAGAGAGAGAGAGAGAGAGAGAGAGAGAGAGAGTTAAACAACCCGTGTGCATATCACTTGGTCTAGGCTACACAAGAAATATTTATTTTAATGTTCCTGTTCTAAAAATATTTTATTTTTCCTTATTTCCTTTCCTCACTGGGCTATTTTCCCTGTTGGAGCCCCATTGAAATATATAATCTAATACGATAATAAACAAAATTTCCTAACTGTAAATGATTACACAGTATTTTACGTTTTGAAATAACACAGACAGATTAATTCCGTTGTCTTTTAACTATTGTATACGTATTTTTACGGAAGAAACTTTGCTATATATATATATATATATATATATACACACGAGAGTGAGGGAGAATGAGAACGACAGCACATACGAACGAAACGTCATAAGCCTTCTCTTCCCAAAGTCCTAATGTTCGATTTGACTTATCAACATCGGCTTCGTTTTCAAAATTTGGATTTAAAATTGTAAATCATAACTTTATATTAGAAATGTATGTTTTAATTTAGTGTATGACTAATTAACTTGATTTACAGATGCCTGTTCTATTCTAAAAACCGTAAAACCTTTACAATGATAACTACTTGTGCGAAGTCGAAGCTTGAATTGAAGGCATTCGAACACTATATAGATACGTTTACTTCGCGATTAGGATAAAGTGAATGAATTTGATGCGTAAAACTAGGCCTACGCCAATTGTTTTTTTTATGTAGGTTTTCTCTATTGTTTGAATAATTTTGGCTTAATTACCTAAGAAGATAATTAGTTTTTCATGCAGTTAGTCTAGTGAAATGGGATAGTCCATTGCAAGCAGCACCTTGTTATGGTAAATGTGTGTGTGTGTGTGTGTGTGTGCAAGCATAATACCTTTATTCAGATTTCTAGACGTTGATAAGTCGATTTAAAAAATATATATACTTGGAAATTTGCAATTTATAAAGTAGGAGAAAAAATATAGATGATATAATGAAAACAGCAATAAAAGACACACTATTAACAACATAGAAATATAGACGTTCCATAAATCGAATGATTTTGGTGACAGTGAGCAAGCAGCGTTGCCAAATTTCCTCCTGACAACATCATTCCCCTTAATAACACTGATACTGAATTAGAAGTTCCATTTACATTTGGCACATGCGAGGCTAATCAAAGACTATGCTTCAGCATGGTAGAGAAAATGTTAATTATAATTCTCTCTCTCTCTCTCTCTCTCTCTCTCTCTCTCTCTCTCTCTCTCTCAAATTTGATATCTCTTTTCCTCTTATCCTTTGTTTTATAATACCAATATCCAATACCTATGGGTATATATCAAACGTATTTGTATATGTATATCATCATCATTAAAGAGTCTACCTCAGGAACAAATGCAGTGTGTGTGTGTGTGTGTGTGTGTGTGTGTGTGTAGCTTATCAGGGAACCACAGAAAATCTGTATAACTTCATTTCCCCTAAATTTTTCTTAAAAGGATTTTGAAATTCCTAGGTCTAGTTGTCCCTTATGAAGAGGTTACAGAAGTTTCCTATGATTTTTTCACCTTTCTCAAATACAGATGTCTAAATTGAAAAGGGAATAAGTGAATACCAAACACAATGAATAGATCACTGGATTCATTAATTCAATATTGACAGCCAATAGTGTTATATTGATGCTTTGATTTAGCTTTCATGAATACGTCTGTTGAGTTGTCCTCTCTCTCTCTCTCTCTCTCTCTCTCTCTCTCTCTCTCAGTAAGACTTGCTGGAAATCTTTGAATCAATCCCTTTACAATGCTTTAGTATGAAAGGGAACGTTCTTGGGCGCGTGACCAAGTGCTTAGGCGTGAGAGGCTGAATGTTTAGGAGCAAAATAGCAAGTGGTTAGGCCCAAGTGAGAAAGTGCTTAGCTGCGAGTGGCTGAGTGTTTAGGTACGAGGGAGAAAGTGCTTAGGCATGAGAGGCTGAGTGCTTAGGTACAGGTAAGCAAATGCTTAGGTGCAAGAGATCAAGTGCTTAGATACAAAGAAGAGGTGATTAGGCGCAAGAGAGGAAATGCTTAGATGCAAGAGATCAAGTGTTTAGGTGCGAGAGAGAAAGTGTTTAGGTGCGAGTGACCAAGTGCTTAGGTGCGAGTGACCAAGTGCTTAGGTGCGAGAGAAAAAGTACTTAGGTGCGAGTGAAAAATTGCTTAGGTGTGAGAGAAAGGGTGTTTAGGTGCGAAAGAGCAAGTGCTTAGGTGCGAGAGAGCAAGTGCTTAGGTGCGAGAGAAAAGGTGCTTAGGTGCGAGAGAGCAAGTGCTTAGGTGTTAGAGAAAAGGGGCTTAGGTGCGAGAGAGCAAGTGTTTAGGTGCGAGAGAGCAAGTGCTTAGGTGTGAGAGAAAAGGTGCTTAGGTGCAAGGGAGTATGTGCTTAGGTGCGAGGGAGTATGTGCTAATCCTTCCCCTCCCATCCTCACACCTCAACAACATCCCCCCAGTGCCCTTGTAGGAGTGGGGGGGGGGGATGAATGGCACTCTCTCTCTCTCTCTCTCTCTCTCTCTCTCTCTCTCAGCAATTATATGCAATGATATGAATCATCTCATCATGAGCTGTTTGTTTTGCTGAAGCTAAACATTGACAATGATAGAATAATGTACCTTATGACTTACTGTCAGTCTGAAGCTCCCATCAGAAAACAGGTTATGGCAAATCACGGCATATAGGCCTACACATGAAGACGAATTTCCAGGTTTTCCAATATAATAAAATTCATCAATAGTTTAAAGTTCAAAGATCATTTGGAAAAACATATCACTACATAAATGCTCTCTCTCTCTCTCTCTCTCTCTCTCTCTCTCTCTCATGATTTGATAACTTTATACTCTTGTTTCAGTACAAAATCGAAATTGCCATAATTTTCCTGTTCATAACTACAACATGGCTTTCTTGAAAGGTTTAATAGACCCTCATGAATGGCAGAGGCAAGGGACAGTAACAATGTCCTAGAAATTTAGAAGCTGACCATATATACATATGATCAGAGACCAAACCCCTCTCCACCCAAGCTATGACCAGGGAGGACAAGGCAATGGCTGCTGGTCACTCAGCAGGTAGACCTATAGGCTCCCCCAAACACCCCCCTCCTTTGCTCACAAGAATGGTGAGGTTGCGGACACTACAAGAAACTATATATATATATATATATATATACTAGTCATCAGTCCTCACCTGGCTAGAGTGATAATAAAAACTGGCCAAACCCCAGGTATGAATTGACATGTCTGAGATTTCTTTCAAATGTGAGCCTCATTATCATTATTATTATTATTATTATAAATGAAAAGGTGGCAAATGATTACGGTGCCATCTACACTGTTATTTCAAAAGCACTCGGACTATAGGGAGCCTCTCTTATGTTCTTCATCTGAGTTGAACGATATTCTCATATTATTTCGCCCAATGGATGGAATCATTTTCTTCAGAAATGAGCGATAGTTTCATATAGCTTCGCCCTTTGGAATGAGTTATAGGCATAGTTATGTTGAAGAATGTTGAGTGCTTCGCAGAGTTCTATGACTGAACATTTATGGTTCTGATCGAACATTGTGAGAAACATCATCTGGTCCAGCCAGCATTTCCCGTTAGGATAAGATTTTTTCATTTATTTTAGTCTCTCTCTCTCTCTCTCTCTCTCTGACTGAAATTATTCTAGAAATATCATCTCGGGAGCTTCGTGATCAATCGAATAAATTTTAGAACGAAAACTTCATGTGAAACCTTCAATACAAAGAGGAAGTTTCGTTGTGTTTCGAACTTATCCTTTATTTCGTTTTGTAGACACAGACGATTGGAGATTGAAATCAAACCCTTACTGAGACGTGTTGTTGAAGACTATTTCATTATTAGTAATACTTCTGATTTAGAGGGGAGGCCGATGGGGGAAGCTACCTTAGGTCCGTGTGTGTGTAAACCAGCCATAGTGGAAGCAGAGAAGTTGACTAGGTGACTTTGGTTTAGTCACTAACTTTAGTGGGTACAAATAAACTCTCTCTCTCTCTCTCTCTCTCTCTCTCTCTCTCTCTCTCTTACACATAGACCTTCTGCTTAGACAGACAATCACGTTTTCATATATACCCATAAACAACGAATAATCTTATGCAAGAACATATTCACTATTCAAAGTGCCAGATATATTATACAAGGCAGTTAAAGATTTTAAAATTTATGATAAAAATTCATTAATAAACGACCATAAAAATTGCATTCTTGCGCTACCTAAAAATCTGTTGATCATGAATACTTATATGTTTAGCAGTATGTCCATACTTGCAATAACTAATATATGAAACTTACTATATTTAAAGTTTTTAATATATTTCAAAATAAGTATTATCTTCATTATTTAAAGTACATTATATATTCAAAGAACAATATAGAACTAGCTTTGATTTGTCTTTGCTTGTAAAATTGTTAACAAAAGTTTAGAAGAATATAAACAAATGCATTTTTTAACCAGTTGATTAGATTTTGATTTTGAGTATAGTCTGGTCTTAATTTATTCTCCATGCAATAATTGAAATATACAATAATATCTATAATACTCAAAGTTTTATTGTATATATTTATTCAAAAGGAAGTACAAGAAAGGAGATTTTCCATAATGGTATATCATGAACTGGCATTTGGCTCTTTTCCTTAGCTGAAAGAGCAAACCACTATTTCCTAACTGTTTGCCCGAATGGCGTATTCCTATTGGCTAAGGACTATGTTTCTTTGCCGTTGCCTGAAAGGAGCGTTCCTATTGGCTAATTTCCTTACCGTTGCCCGAATGGAGTGTTCCTATTGGCTAAGGACATCGAAAGATAATTCTTATGTCATTCCTTAAGGCTGGATTTTCTTTCCAATATTTTACTTCCAAAATGACCTCACTGAGGCCATCTGTTGGGACCTTTAGGAACATGGCTGAGTTCACTCACTCAACTGAAAGATTATTTTATTTTTTATTTAAAAAATACGTATAAAATATTCATTACATACCGTATCCTACACTTTCCCCACTCCTCCTCTTTCCTAACATGACCTCAGGCAATAATGCATTAGATTGCTCTTTGACCTCTATTTTGAGGTGCCATCCTTCTATCTTTGACCTCTATTTTGAGGTGCCATCCTTCTATCTTTGACCTCTATTTGAAGTGCCATCCTTCTATCTTTGACCTCTATTTTGAGGTGCCATCCTTCTATCTTTGACCTCTATTTTGAGGTGTCATCCTTCTAGCATTAGAGGTTCTTTGACCTCTATTTTGAGGTGCCATCCTTCTAGCATTAGATGTTCTTTGACCTCTTTTTTGAGGTGCCATCCTTCTAGCATTAGATGCTCTTTGACCTCTATTTTGAGGTGCCACCCTTCTAGTATTAGATGTTCTTTGACCTCTATTTTGAGGTGTCATCCTTCTAGTATTAGATAGTCTTTGACCTCTATTTTGAGGTGCCACCCTTCTAGTATTAGAATGTTCTTTGACCTCTTTTTTGAGGTGTCATCCTTCTAGTATTAGATGGTCTTTGACCTCTATTTTGAGGTGCCACCCTTCTCGTATTAGATGTTCTTTGACCTCTATTTTGAGGTGCCATCCTTCTAGCATTAGAGGTTCTTTTACCTCTATTTTGAGGTGCCATCCTTCTAGCATTAGAGGTTCTTTGACCTCTATTTTGAGGGTGCCATCCTTCTAGCATTAGATGCTCTTTTGACCTCTATTTCGAGGTGCCATCCATATAGCATTAGATGCTCTCCGACCTCTATTTTGAGGTGCCATCCTTCTAGTATTAGATGCTCTTTGACCTCCAGGATGTCCTCAGAACCAAATCTCTCCTCTTCCTCTGAGAGCTCTTCATTACTGCTCCGCTCCTTTGAGAGATTTCTATTTCTTCTTTCTGCCTTTGAGAGCTCTCTTTTCCTCCTCTCTCTCTTTGAGAGCTTATATTATTCTTCTCTTTCTTTGATACCTCTCTGTTATTCATCTCTTTCTTAGTGACTTCAGCATTACTGGTCTCTTCCTTTGAGAGCTTTCTTTTTCTCCTCTTTTTATTTGATAGCTTTTTATCACTTCTCTCTGTCTTTGAATCGTCTTCAGACAGATGTTCTTCAAGAGTAGGAACTTTTTCTTCCTCCTTCTCCTCCTTCTCTTTTCTACATCCTCCTCTTCTCTTTGAGGAAGACCCGGGCTCTTTTTCTTGTTCTTCCACTGGAAGATCGATTTCATCTTCCAGTTCATCCTGGACCTCTTTTCCAGCAGGAAGATCGATTTCATCCTCCAGTTCATCCTGGAAAGTTTCTTCAGCTGGAAGAAATTCACCATTTTCCAGCTCTTCTTGGAACATTCCTACAGCTGAAGATCGATTTCCTCTTCCAGTTCATCCTGGAGTACTCCAGCAGGAAGATCAAATTCATCTTCTAGTGCATCTTGGAACACTCCTTCAGCAAGAAGATCGATTTCATCTTCCAGCTCTTCCTGGAACACTCCTTCAGCTGGAAGAAATTCACCATCTTCCAGCTCTTCCTGGAATCCTCCTTCAGTTGGAAGAAATTCACCATCTTCCAGCTCTTTTTGGAACATTAATTCAGCTGGAAGAATTCACCATCTTCCAGCTCTTCTTGGAACATTCCTTCAGCTGGAAGAAATTCACCTTCTCCTGGGTAGTTTCTCTGATTTCCTTGAGAAGATTCTGCAAAAGCTCTTCCTTTCTCACAGTCTCACCTAACCAGGTTCGATAAACCGATGTACCCATTGCCATCCTCCGTTAAGGAGATTTCTTACACCTTTCTTCATTGCCTCCATTTCGAAATTTGCGCCGAATGCTTTAAAAACTTGAGAAACCATATCTATGATTACCGAAACCTTTCCTGAATTTAGCATTATTTTTGAAAAAAGCGAGTTGAGGAGAGAGAGAGAGAGAGAGAGAGAGAGAGAGAGAGAGAGAGATAAGCCATTAAAATCCAACAAATTCTTCTTTTGGCTTCAACTGGAGTCCAAATGTCTTCAGGAGAGAGAGAGAGAGAGAGAGAGAGAGAGAGAGAGAGAGATAAGCCATTAAAATCCAACAAATTCTTCTTTTGGCTTCAACTGGAGTCCAAATGTCTTCAGGAGAGAGAGAGAGAGAGAGAGAGAGAGAGAGAGAGAGAGAATAAATCAACAGAGAATCCACAAGATAAAGAAATACAGAAAGGAATTAAAAAAAACAATAACTAAAGGAAAGATTTATTCATAGTTTTCTTCTGGGCGAATCGTAACACTTATCAGCTAAGACGCTTCTGAGGCAAATCTAACCCTCTGAAGACATTCTGGAAGCGTTCTTATTTCATCTTCGTTCATTCCCAAAATGTAATGTTCGCCTTCCCTATCAATTTCCTTTGAATTCGTGTTAACAAGTATGGAAATAATCGGAAGAATGAGGAATCTCATATCTCTCTCTCTCTCTCTCTCTCTCTCTCTCTCTCTCTCTCGTAGGAATCTTCAATGTGTCTCCGAAGGAAATCAGGAGAAATTTTGCACAAGTCGAATTTTCTGTTCTTTTCCGAGGTTTTCATTCCTTAATTCTTCGTTCGCTTTCACTCCAATTATGGAAAATTCTATCATATTCTAATGTCCGGTGTAAGAGAGAGAGAGAGAGAGAGAGAGAGAGAGGAGAGAGAGAGAGCATTCTTGTCATATTTCATCTCTGTTTATTCCCGGACAGTATAGTTCATCTTCCTTACAAATCTCTTTAGAATTCGTCTCTTCTTCTTCTTCTTCTTCTTCTTCTTCTTCTTCTTCTTCTTCTTCTTCTTCTTCTTTCTATTCCTAAATATTAGAAATATGTTCTCAATCATCCTACGATCTATTCCGAAAATGTTAAATTATTATGAAAAGAGAATCATAAACATATAAAAATAATAGGCAAATCGGTAGAGTTACTTCCATATCGGAGGGAAATTTGGTGAGTTTTTATGTTGGCGAATAAGATAACTTCTAAGCTTTGGTCATAGTTATTCAGTTTACGTAATATATATATATATATATATATATCTATATATATATATATATATAGATATATATATATATATATATATAGATATATATAGATATATATATATATATATATCTATATATATATATATATATATAGATATATATATATAGATATATATATATATATATATAGATATATATATATATATATATAGATATATATAGATATTATATATATATATAGATATATATAGATATATATATATATATATATATAGATATATATATATATATAGATAATATATATATATATAGATATATATATATATATATATATATATCTATATATATATATATATATATATTATTTAACCAGCGTTTAAAATTATGCTATTTTGGCATCTTGAAAAAAACATCGTACATCTGGTAGCAACATCTGCCTGCCCAAGTCCCGAGTTCCTATTATGTAATGGAATTTCATTATTATTATTATTATTATTATTATTATTATTATTATTATTATTATTATTATTATTATTATTATTATTATTATAAATGAAAAGGTCACCTCTCTATGTTTTTTCATCTGAGTTGAGCGATATTCTCATATTATTTCGCCCAAAGGATCACATAGTTTTCCTCGGAATTGATCGATAGTTTCATATAGCTTCGCCCTTTGGAAGGAGTTAGAGCCATAGCCGCTGTTGAGTGCTTTGCTGGGATCTATGACTGAACATTTATGGTTTTGAGCGAAACATTGTGAGAAACAACGTACTGTTCAGTCGGCATTTCTCATTGGGATAAAAGTTTTCCATTTATTTTCGTCTCCTTCAGAGATAGGAGCAAATGCTGGCGAAGGTACAGTAAATCCATAGAAGAAGATTTCTATCAATAATTAGCCAAATCTTTAGGAGACTTTAAGACAGAAGGGCGTGATACAATCAACCTCCTTCTCCTAGTGGTGTCCGTGAACAGCCCAGGCCAGGAGGAAGCAGGTGACAGACAGACGATATGGAATTATTATTATTATTATTATTATTATTATTATTATTATTATTATTATTATTATTATTGTAGTTGTTGTTGCTGCTGTTGTTATTCTTTAGAATAAATATGTGGCTACAATTTATAGCAACAGAAACCTAGCACTAATTTCAGTTAATTCTCTCTCTCTCTCTCTCTCTCTCTCTCTCTCTCTCTCTCTCTCTCTCTCTCTCTCTCTCTCTCTCTCTCTCGTATCTTATTCATTTCTTTATTTCCTTTCCTCATTGGGCTATTTTTCCTGTTGGGGTCCTTGGGCTTATAGCATCCTGCATTTCCAATTAGGGTTGTAGCTTAGCTAATAATAATAATAATTGACGGAGTGGTGTAGCACTGGACTTAGGTATTGTAGGTCCATAATATTCCACTGAGTTGACTCAACTGTATATAAACATATCCTTATCATTTGGGGTTATAATACAGGACAAAGGCCTCAGACATGTCCTTATTCATGTCTATGGTTTGGCCAGTTTTTATCACTAAGCTGGACAACTGCGGATTGGTGATGGTGGGAGACTTTTACCTGATCGCTCACAGGAAACCAACCTAGTATTGGTGTCCCAGACAAATTAAATTAAAATTTGTTGGGAGATTTTTATCTAAAAACTTAAATACGCAAAAAGAGATTTCAATTTTGATCATTTATAATAAATCCAGATGAAAATTGCAGATAAAATTATCATTATAAAATTTGATTGATTTTAATCAAATGTAAAAATAAAAATTACAAAGGTTTTTTCCTTAAAAGATTTGGAAAAAGAAGAAAAGTCTTTGTTTCATATTTTACCAGAAAAATTTAGAAAAATACCTTCAAACTTTGATTTTTTTTACAAATAATAAAGAAAATATACACATTTTTATATATTAATTCACTAATTTATCAAATTTTACGGTAAATGTTGATAAAGATATATTTTAAATATAAAGAATCTAAAGTTAAAATGATAGTTATATATTAGATAGGGATTTAGCATGAGTTTTTAGTTACTCTTCTAAAACATATTTATTTTTTATATAATTTTAATAGTTTATTTATATATTAAGACAAAAAACAAACTAATATATATTAAACTTTCAGGTTGTTCTATTTTTTGCTAAAAAATTGCAAGATAATAAAGGTAATATCGCCATTGTTTACATAAGAAGTTGACAATTACCTTTTAAATATCTATTATTGTCTACGGTTATTTTAACTCTAAATAGCTTACGTCAAAGTCGTTATTTTCACCTTAAAACTTGGCGTCAAATTTAAACACTAACAAAATACCTTAATTATTCCAAATTATGAAAAATACACAGACTTTTCAACAAATTTTCTTGATTAAAATTAAACTTTGATAAAATCTAAGAGAATTTCGTTGAAAATTTAACTATTTTTCATTCATTAAATCTTTTTCAGTTTGACCACGTGTTCTTGCTAAAAAGTCAGCTGATTTTTTTGCATTACCAACTTATATTTGCAATGTACCTTTAATATATCATATTTATTTGATAAATAGAGAATTATTGGTATAAAATACTATTTAAAATAGATATTTATAGTTTAATAATACAATATTCAATAAAAAAATATTTATTAAGCATAAATTTCAAGTTTATACAATAGTTATATAATAGAAAAGTTGATAGTTGCAAAATTAGTTGTTTTTACACTCAATAGGAGGCGATACTTATCTACGCTCAAGTAAACAAAGGCCGCTGTACTCTTAGTGCTCTGCAAAATAAGATAATTAGTGAGAAATTAACGTGAAATAGTGTAAATTGTGAAAGTCAAACTGAGAGCGAAGTAACGAGTAATTCAAGCAATAACTCAAAGTCGGGACAAAATTGAAATAAGGTAAGATAATATCTTGTGTTCTCAGTCGAGGCAACTCACGTGGTCGGCATACCTGATTTAAAAAATACACGAGAAAACAACAGCAAAGAAAAAATTAATTAAATAATATGGCCGATAGAGTAGGATGCAAAACCACGTCTACTAGGGGTAGAATAATCAAAGTTGTGGGAAAAATGAAAGAAGCTAGCCTAGATAAGTCGGACGTGTCTATGATTAGTCTAGGGGATAACAGCCAGGACTCACAAGAAAGTAGACTTATAGACATAGGAGATAGCAGGAATATTATAGAAGGAAAGTCGGGGGAAGACGTAGAGCTGGATACAATAGTCACGTCCACACAAAAAGAGTGTAGTGATTCAGACCAATGTGCCAGCTGTACACTAGAGTTGGGCCCGGACGATGAAAGCGCAGAATGCGATAAATGCAAGGAGTGGTACTGCCTCCAGTGCATTAATTTAGCAACCACAACAAAAAGCCAAAAAAAAACTCTGATCAAAACGATCAAAATGACAGAAAAGATTGATGGGCTTTTCTGGTTTTGTGCAGGCTGCTCAGTAGAAACAAAACAATTCCTGATGGGAAAATGTGGTGACGGAAAAGACAAAAACAAAAAAGGAGAAAATTTAATGTCAGAGTCGCAAATGGGAAACCACATAAATTTGATGTCAAAATTGCTGGAAGATAACTGCTACAAAATCAGTTCAGGAGATGCTGAAATAGAAATGCTTAAAAAAGAGTGTCGGAACTATAAAGATGAGCTAGAATTGTGCCTAGGTGAACTGGCTGACCACAAACGAACAATAGGGAACCAATGGTCCCTCATTGAGGACTTGAAGATCATCAACAGAAAATTAATAACAGAGGGCAAAGTAGAGGAGTTGGCAAATGAAAGGGAAACTAGTTTAGAAAGAACAGAGACAACAGAGGGGGAAAATTCAAATTCAGGTGAAAATAATTCAGTGGTAAATAATGAAGAAAGCAAAGATGAAATAAGTAACGATGGAAAAGAGAAAGAACAGAATGAGATTCCCTCAGAAAAACGGAAAGAAAAGACCCCCAAAATATGCTACTACTTTAGAAAGGGAATCTGTAAAAAAGGACGATCATGCGACTTCCTCCACAGGCGCAGCCAGGAAGGTGAAGATAACCCTCAGAGAAACGAGATGAGGAAGCATATTCAATGTAAGTTTTACAAAGAAGGCAGGTGTAGGTTAGGCAGTGAGTGCAAATATGGTCACTGGGAAAAGAAAATGGTCAACAGAATAAACTATAGGAAAGATGGATCGAAAATATGCAGAGATTATGTGAACGGTACATGCAAAAGAGGCCATACATGCTCATTCAGGCACAACAATGTTAGATTCAATGAAACCAGATCAAAATTTAGAGGAAACGAGGAGCAGTATGAACATATAAAGGGGGGAAAAGTAAGGAATCAAGTAAGCAACGGTCCAAGTAAAAAAAGGATGGAAAACCAATTAAATTTTTTAAATTCAAGAATGGAGGAAATGGGGAGATTGATACAAGAAATAAGGTACGAAAAATCATACAACCCGAGTCAACACAACTTGACGTGGGCAGAAAGGGCAGTGGGAAACCCCAACACAGCCTTAGGGATGGACTACATGATACCACAGGGTGGTCAAGGAAGAACAGGTCGTTGCCTGTAAAAATGGAAGAGAAAAGAAGAAATAAAAAGAGAAGAGGAAAAAAGAAAGCAAAATTTTACAAAGCTTTCAAACTCTATTACATTAACATAAGGGGCATAAAATCAAAAGTGGACTCGCTAGAGGAAATAATAGAAAAAGTTAAACCAACCGTTATTTGCATCACAGAAACACATCTGAAGGAGGAAGAAAATTTGAAGATATCAGGTTATAGGGTCTTTAATAATAATAGAAAATCAAACGGAGGAGGAGTGTTGATTGCAATAAAAAATGAATTGCAAAATGTAACGGTGGAAATAAAAAGCGAAAATCAGGGTCACGAGTCTCAATGGGTAAAAATTGATAATGGGAAGACTAAAGTCAGATTAGGAGTAATCTATGCCCCACAAGAAAATAAAACAAAGTCAAGCCATTTAGAAAATATGTACAAGTCTATCAAAGACGAAATAATGATAGCAAATAGCAGAGAAGAAAAAGTAATTGTAATGGGAGACTTCAACTGTAAAGTAGGAAGCATAATAAAAAACAATAGTAATGAAATTACAAAATCAGGCAAAATGTTAAGAGATTTAGCAGAAGAGTCCAACATGATATTTGCAAATAGCAACCCGAAATGCAGAGGGACTTGGACGAGAATTGAAAAAGAGAAGAAATCAGTGATAGATTATGCTCTAGTTAGAGAAGAAGACGAAGAAGGCATAAGGAGCATGGTAATTGACGAAGAGAAATTGATAACACCCTACAGAATATCAAAAGAAATGGTGTATTCTGATCACTGTGCCATCCTACTCGAAATGAATTGGTTGACCCTAAACAAGAAAGAAAGAAAG
The DNA here is from genome assembly GCF_036898095.1 of Palaemon carinicauda. Lineage (NCBI taxonomy): Eukaryota > Metazoa > Arthropoda > Malacostraca > Decapoda > Palaemonidae > Palaemon > Palaemon carinicauda. Next base: position 6,999,614 of record NC_090749.1, read on the forward strand.
ATAAGATATAAAATAGTCTGGAACCATTTAAAAGTCCACAAAGATAAAAAGGAACTCATAAAGATTGCCAAAGAAAAAGCTAATATAAGAATAAAATATTCAAAATGGCAAAAAAAAAGTGCAAGAAATATTAAGAAAATGTAGTGTAAAAGAGACAAACAGAAAAAACAAGAGGTCCAATGAATTAAGGAAATTAATGAAACTTAAAAGAACCTTAAAAAAGAATTGTATTAATGTTGGAAAGGAAAACAATGAGGTCAAGAGAAGAATGAAAGTACAGGAGAGCCTTGTAGACCTATACATACAAGAAGAAAAACAAAAAGAGGAAGGTTTAAGAATAATCAAGCAAGTAGAAGAAATCAAAGCAAAGGGAGGTATGAACAGCACAGCCTTCTGGGAATTCAAGAAGAAAGTGGATGGAAAAAATGCCAGTAAATGTACAGCAATCAGAGGAAAGGATGGAGAAATAATAGAGGATGTTGAAGAAATAAAGAAAGAATATGAGAAATTCTACAGTGATTTATTTAAGCTAGAAAATCCCCAAAGTGAAGAAGAGACCCTGGCAGAAGAAATCAACATGTTTGATAAATGGCTGTCAGGAAGTGACAGAGTGAGATCCAGCAAGGAAGAAAAAATAACATATCAAGAAGTAGAAGCCATCGTAAAAAGCCTGAAAGACAAATACATAATGGACAGGCAAGGGTTGAACAATGTTATGATTAAAATGATGGGGAATGAGATAATAGAAAGCCTAAAGCTGATACTCACAGAAATTGACGAAAGCATATGTATCCCTAAAGAGTGGGAAGAGATGTGGATACTTTCAATCCACAAAAAGGGAAATAAAATGGAACTAGAAAATAAAAGAGGCTTATTTATTACAAGCATAATTAGTAAAATATACGAGAAAATAAGGATGAAAAAATATAAGGACAGATTCAAAGAAGAGATGAGTCGATTCCAGTGTGGAGGCATTGAAGGAAGATCTACGGCCGATCATCTGCTTACACTAAATGCAGTAATAGACTATAACGCCTATTTGGGAGGGTCGACATACGTATGGTTCTGTGATGCGTATAAGTGCTTTGATAAGCTAGATCTAAAGGACTGCATAAAAGAAATGGGAAAAATGATAGGATGGAAAGAAGCATTGATAGTTAAAAAAATGAATGAAAAAGGTAGAGCAGCCATCAACTGCCCAGCAGGTACAACAGAAGATATAACGATTGAAGGAAATGTTAGACAAGGAACTATATATGGACCCAAGCTATGCAGTATAGCAACTGACAAAGTTAATAGCATTAGCAGAAAAAATATCACATTGATAAGAAATATTGAAATTGAATCACTTGTATATGTAGATGATATAATGTTTCCCTCAGGAAGGAAAGATGGTATCGAAAGTGCCATAAGTAACTGTCATAGCCTAGAGACCCTAAAGAAATTCACTATAAACACCAACCCCAAAAAATCGGGGGTATTAAGAATTAACAAAAGAAAGAAAGAGAAAGAGGTGGAGATTGAAACAAAAGTGAAGAACGGAAAAGTAAGTTTAGTTAAGGAATATAAGTATCTGGGTGAATGGTATACAGAGAAGGGAAACAAAGAATTGAGTATCAGTAAAAAAACCCAGAGGGTCGCATATATGACCCAAGAAATAAGAAAATATGGGGATACGAGAAAAGTTGGAAAGATGGCATTGGAAGTCAGAAAGAAAATATATGAAACAGTAGTTGTACCAACAATGTTTGCCAACGTGGAGACCTGGAGTGTAATTAGGGACAAAGATATGAAAGATCTAGAAAACCTCTAATACAAGATAATAAGAAATATGTATGAACTACCTGCGAGTACTCCATATTGGGGCATACTTGCAGAAACAGGAATATGGCCGGTGTCCTGCAGAATAGAATATAAGAAATTAATGCTCTTCCATAATACCATAAACTCTGAGGAAAAAAGACTAGTAAGAGAGATAATCGAGGATCAGTTGAAGAGTCCGTATGGAAAGTGCTGGAGCTAGATTAATAAAAGGACTACACAATAGGGAAAGAGTTACCCCTGCACTAATTGAATTACACTGGCTACCGGTAAAAGCGAGAATTAAATACAAGCTACTCTTACTAACGTTTAAGATACTGAACCAAAATATCTAAAAGAATGCCTAAATAAACTAGAACTAGAAACAAATGTTAACACAAGACACACGAGTGACAAACATAGGCTATCTGAACCAAGAACAAATAGTAAATTTGGTGAAAGGGCTTTTAGCTACTGTGCACCTAGACATTATAATAAACTGCCAACTGAAATGAAGGACCTAAAGGGAGCAATTGAATTTAAGAAGAAACTAAAGACATTACTTTTCACAAGATCATATGATTTGGAAGATGCTACAATCAAAGAATTGTATAAGTTATAATGAAAATGTTTCGTTAGAAGATTAATATGGACCCAAAGAGAAGTAGTTCACTCGACTTCAGTGGAGGGTTGGATTTAAATCCCCCAAAACAAGTAACAAGTAAAAGTCACTCGTGCTTAT
>NC_090749.1:7002655-7045155 GCF_036898095.1 Palaemon carinicauda
AATTGACTCACACCCAGTATATGACACACATTTCTCTATGTATTGGCGTTACTCTCATTGCAATGGGGGATAAATGTTCAGCAGATACGCTACCTCTCTCTCTCTCTCTCTCTCTCTCTCTCTCTCTCTCTCGTATTTAAATCAATTCCCGTTATTGAAATCGTTCCTATGATTTGCAAGTATTTGGTGGCTGAAACTTTGCCCTTTTATTATTATTATTATTATTATTATTTATTATTATTATTATTATTATTATTATTATTATAATATTCTTGATGACTTCATTAACATAACCTCAGTGATGTAGAGCCTCTCTTAGTCTCTCAGCAACTGATCGATACTAAAGGATAACACCATTGTTGAAGAGAAAATTACCAATGAATTTGTTCTTAACTGAATCAAGTGATAAAAAATAGTGATGATTTAGATAGAAGGAAAAGTGTCATGTGCCATAAATTGATCAAATAAATTTCCTAAAAAAAGAGTAAAAAGGTAAGTAAAAGAGTAAAAAGAAACAACGAATAGCAAAGAACAAAGTCATGATGAAACAAGACAGAAGCAACAAAACTCCCTCTCACCTTCAATTACAGTCTGTCTTTAACTCCAGTTTTGTAAGACTTAATTGATTGTCTTCTAAGAAAAATATGAAGACAATATGCCATCTTCCCATTTTCTCTTCCCTCTACTTCTGGGAATGGAAAGAAAAGATTTCCTGTCACGAAGTTCACTCAAAGGAATAATTACCAATATTTCACTCAAGAGAGAGAAGAATTCATTTCAAAATCTTCTGTACAGTCTGAAACACTGTAATCTCTTTAATCTTTCATTACAGTTCATCTGTAATTTTATTTACTCTCTCTCTCTCTCTCTCTCTCTCTCTCTCTCTCTCTCTCTCTCTCTCTCTCTCCTCATTAAGCTTTTGTTATTTCAACATTACACCTTATTTCTGTATCTCTCCTGATGTAACACTTGCAGCAATAGAATTTCGTTGACGCGTCTCCAACTTGACGAATCAAAGCTTTGGCAAATCTTCATCCTCAGATTAAACTTAAAGCAAAACTGGGATTTAAGAAGTGATACGAAATGACAAGCGCTTTATCATCCCGTTACATATGAGGGGAATCATTTGAATTTTCAAGTCAAGACTGAACAATTTATGGCGAAATCAGAAAATGTCAAATATTCCTTTAATTCTCTGAAATGTTGTAGAGTTCTGTTCTAAAATCGAAGTGATTCGGGAGATCTGAATAACTGCATAGATTATTAGACTGCTGTCAATATTCAATTCTTTTAATATCATCAGGAACATCCCATTCATATTTGAGGGAGAGAAGAACTCTCAGATTATTTTAGAAGTCTGTAATAATTCCTGATAATAATTTATGTATTGTTGGGTTGTGATTTTGTTCTTATCTTATTTTTGAGAGAGTTTGACAAAACGTTATAATGATATTCAAAAGTGGAAAGGTTTGCAAAATGTTAAGAATTAATTTAGATGGGAAATACACTGATCGCCATTGTTTTTTGTTTTTTTTTTTCGGTTTCAGAAACATTTGAAAAAATGTATGTGGATTTGACGAGGATCTCTTCCAGTCACTTTTATGTGATGCTAAGATCCACAAATAATCATCTCAAACTAATCAGCTTAAGAAAATCTATTGATATTGATATAACTGATGTTTTCATCGTGTGCGGATCTGATTATGTGTTCAATACTTTTTATAAGAAAGTTTGTTAGAGTTCTTTTTATTTCATATGCAAGCAGATGTAATGTGAAATATGCCTTAGGTTTTGGATGATAATAAAGCCAAGCATTCTTAACAGAAGGTAATATTCATGAATATAGAATATTACGTTTTTTACCTCACCTTATGAAGCCCCTGATGTGACCTTACCTGCCAATTCCCTCTCTACAATCCTGGTCACAACTGAGTACAGTCCTACTGGGTACCAGGCTTGCGCAAACGGTACCAGATCTCTTCCATTATCGGTGTATGAGCCTAGGTCCTCTTACTGGTGAAGAAGGATGAGTGTGTTATAAGTAACAAGTCGTTCTTCAAGGGGACATTCTAGAGAATCTATAGCCAAATAGTATTGAGGAACCTTTGCAATCCATCTGAGTTCGGTAACTTAAATTCATTTGATCAAAACCACGATGTGGAAAGTCTCGCAGAAAAAAAGTTTCTTTGTTCAATATCCATAACCATCGGATTACAATAAAACCTGAAAGATTTTTATCCAACTGCAAAATGCACACACACACAGATATATATATATATATACTACATATATATAGTATATATATATATGTATATATATATATATATATATACATATATATATATATATATATATATGTATATATATAAATATATATATATATATATATATGTATGTATATATATATATATATATATGTATATATATATATATATATGTATATATATATACATATATATATATATATATATGTATATATATATATATATATATGTATATATATATATATATATATGTGTGTGCGTGTGTGTGTCGAAGAGGCAATAAATGTGTGTGTATGTGTGTAAATTCTGAAATGAACTCTCCCTATATGATATCAGGATCAAATGTTAATAACTTTGTGGAGGTTTCAGTTGAATCTGGTTGACCCATGTAGAACAGATTGATTTCTTTGAGAGTTTGCACAATGAGTAACTTGCGAAAGATTTTCTAATTAAAGCCTCACGATCTTTTCCAACTTTTCCCATTTCTTCTTCATATCTAATGTAGGAATCTCGAGAAATATTAGTTCTTGATTTCATTTAGAATGATAAGCAAACAAATTTCTATGTAATTTTCTCCTTTTATCTTCATATGATTTTAAAGTATCCTTTTTCGAGTTTATGTTACAACTCATCTGTATTTCTAATACATTATAAGATTTAGATTTTCATTTTTCAAAAATCCTTATTTTAAACTTAAAGCATTTTTCAGCATCATTATTCAAAGGAAACTTCTTAATCCATCTTTTCCCAATGTGGGTCCAACAGCATCATCAAGAACAGCTGTTATAGACAGACTGCTAATTAAGATTCCATAGAAAGTTTTTTCAACATCAGACTTTAATTATTTCCATTAGATAATGAAAGAGTCTTTTATGGTGCACACAATGACCCATCAATATTTTGGTTTTCGCGAGAATTCAGTTGTCATCTTTTTCCTTTTGGTTTCTTTTGATTCAAAGTTTACATTCAGATCATCAAATTCTTGTATAGCAGATTAAAGCGACAATGAAAGGTAATGAGCCTCTACCAAGGGATGAACGGACAGAGAATCCATCACATTCTCTATGCTTTAGGAAAGTGGCAAAATGTCTTATTCTGATACTATTGTATCTTACTCTCTCTGATTTCAAAATACGCAGGAAAATGGAAAGATAATTTAGAAACTATGTAGAGATTTGATAACGATCTCTCTCTCTCTCTCTCTCTCTCTCTCTCTCTCTCTCTCTCTCTCTCTCTCTCTCAACATACTATGTTCTATCCCCTTGACCCGAGTAATGGCGCCTCCCTGCAGCCAGGGATGATGTAAAAATATAGTCATTTCTTATAATGAACCTTAATTAACACTGCAACCAGTCCTTGGCAAGAAAGCATTTGGACATTTAGCTGCCTTTGAAACCCTCTTATCAAGATAAAGGAGATATTCAGGACATAACTACATAATACGAGAATCCATTTTATCGAATAAAACGATGATGCAACATTACTACAATGAATATGATACTCTTAAGGTCTACCACGGTTGACATTTTGAAGTTTGGTTTATTTTCAGTAACAAAACAACAACAATTTTATTTACGTTAAATATCATACTAACAACCACAATAGTCATAACTATGCAAACAACAATAATGACAGTAGTGTTCCTGATATATTTACTCTCTAATTAAGATGGTACATTCATTCTGTAGGTTCTTAAATGAAATGATTCTAAAGAGGAATAATCAAAGAGATACTTTTTTGATATAATTATAAAACTCTACGTCTTTAATTTCACCATCGCTGAGAAACTTTCCAAATCAGGAAAAGCACAAAGGTAACTATTATAAGTTTGACTTGTGTTAGAGGTGAAGAGGTTGAGTTAGAAGGGACGCATTTCGAAAAAGATTTAGGACGGTTTAAGCGTAACAATGATAAAAGAAATTAAGAGTTCTTACACTGGTCTTGCATCGTAAGTACACACACACATACAGAGAGAGAGAGAGAGAGAGAGAGAGAGAGAGAGAGAGAGAGAGAGAGTCTTCCCTGATTTCTCAAAGCCCGTTTGGCTCCCACAATTCCCTCTTTGACTTCCTATTCATCCCAGATTTATCTGATTATTGGCCACAACTGTTTTATTTTTCTGATGTTTGTACTGAAGCTCACTAAAACATTTAATGACCAGAGTCTTTAATATTCACTAAAGTTATGACATGAGAGAAGGAGTTCATCAGTCAACTATAACTAAATAATATGAGATTTTATCCCTTCTAGATTTGAAACTTTACCAAGAAAATCTTGGTTATTTACATAATACAGCACAAGAAGGAGTTTTAAGTATTACTTTTGGACTTTTAGGGGACATCTTCTCGTGTAAGGCTTTATATGAGAAAAACATTGCTTAGGAGGTCATTGGAATCATCATCATCATCTCCTCCTACGCCTATTGACGCTCGCTTAGATTTTGCCGGTTGTCTCTTTATTGAGCTTTCAAATCAGTACTTCTCCATTCATGATCTCCTACTTCACGCTTCATAGTCCTCAGCCCTGTAGGCTTGGGCCTTCTAACTCTTCTAGTGCCTTATGGAGCCCAGTTGAAAGCATGGTGAACTAATCTCCCTTGGGGAGGGCAAAGGCATACCCAAACCATCTCCATCTACCCCTCACCATGATCTCATCCACATATGACACTCGAGTAATCTCTCTTATAATTTAATTTCTAATCGTGTCCTGTCTCATTTAACTCCCAAATATCCTTCTGAGGGCTTTGTTCTCAAATCTGCTGAATCTGTTGGATATTGTTTCATTGTCATTCCACGACCCATGTCTATACAGTAACACCGATCTCACTTAAGTGATATTGTTTTATATGTAATTTCAAGCGATTTGGTTTTCAAATTTTACTTAACCTAGCCATTGTCCGATTTGCTATTTTTCAACCATTCACTAAACTCTATTTCTAAAGACCCTGTATTGGAGATCATAGTTCCTAAATAATTAAATAATTTCACCTCATTAATCCTTTCTCTTTCCAATGATATTTCATCTTCCATGGCATATTCCGCTCTCATCATCTCTGTGTTTCTTCTATTTATCTTGAGCTGTTATGGACTAATGATAAAAAAAAAATATTTTTAGGCCCAAAAACAATAAAAATTGTATAGATGTATGCATAATGTTATGGAATATATACAAAATATCATTTCAATAGTTTTATCATAATTAAAAGTAGCAAAACCCGTTTATTGCGGAATAGGTCAGAAAAAATCAACAGAGACATCATCATCCTGAAAAGATCAAGAAGGTATTGTCAATGTGACGCCAAAGAGATGCAGTCTTGAGTACTCCTCAACAGACTCTGGCGTCTCCTGTCTTGAATATTCAGTTTGCGTACTCCAGTAGAGCTCGCTAAGCCTCAGCTTGAACTGGGATGGAAGAGAACCAGTGGCCCAATGATACGGATTTAGGTGAAGGGGTTAAGGGAGAGTCACTGGGGGATTGGGAGGGGGAAGGTAGAGGGAGGGGGAGGGGTCAGGGAGGGATGCAGAATATCAAGCAATGCAGAAGGGGTCAGAGAGGGAGGGAAGTGGAAAGAGATCGTAGATATTGGAAGGTAAAGAAGAAAAAAATGAAAATAAGTAAAATTCGCAGAAAGAAGAAAAATTAATTTAGAGGAAGGAAGGAACGAGATAACAATGGAATTACCTTCATTTTGTTTGATTAGAGATTTCAACTAATGATGTTTCCTTGGAATAGAGATTTGTGTTTAATTGCTTATGGTTTTCATTCAACCTTCCACATTCATTCTCTTTGCTGTTAGTAAATAGTTATCCCCTGCTAAGAAGAGAGAGAGAGAGAGAGAGAGAGAGAGAGAGAGAGAGAGAGAGAGAGAGAGAGAGAGAGAGAGAGAGAGAGATCGTCCAAGTGAATTTACATTTCATATGGAAGGGCACCATGTAGAAGACAATATGGAGAAGTCTCCTTATAGAAATTTTTATTATTATTATTATTATTATTATTATTATTATTATTATTATTATTATTATTATTATTATTATTATCTAAGCTAAAACTCAGTGGGAAAAGCAGAATGCTATAAGCCCGAAGGCTCCAACAGGGAAAAATATCCCAGTGTGGAAAGGAAATAAGGAAATAAATAAAGTATATGAAAAATAATAAGAAATAAAATGAAATATTTTAAGAACAGTGACAATATAATATTCAAGAACAGTAACGTCAACTAATCTTCTCAGCTTCTTCTTTTCCATTTTGCATTAAATCTTTCAAACTAAGCCGATAGTTGGCAAATCTGTTGCCACATTAAATCTTTCATTTACATTTTCTCTCTTTCTTCAACCCACAATCCACTTATGCTGGCTGACATCTTTGACTCTCATCCTCAAGTCTTTGAAGACTGTGGCAGTTTGTGGAAGTTTTGTCTACTAAAGTTTTGGAAGCATTTTCATGAAGTTATCTCAGATGAATATGAAATACTTCACCAACTGAGATAAGCTTTTCTCCCTGCGTTTTGGTCCCTCGCGTTCCAGTGAGTCTCTGTTGCAGCGCAATGGCAGATTTGATAAAGACACACAAATGAGGTATTTCGTCTCTCGCAATTTTCTTTGATTGTCCAAACCATTGTTATGTATGAGTTCGTGTTGTGTGTAGCCTATTTGTATGAAGGCAAATGTGTTTATAGGTACAATGATATAGTTGCAAATGAACTAAAAATAAATATGATAAGCAAACACGCATTCCTTTATCTTTAATGTCGTTTTAAAGTCCTCCCATGAGCAAAAAATGTCGTAAAATGTTAGAGATCGAACATACATACTTGCACTTCCCAAGTAAGGACAAGGGAGTCCAGGCAGTGGCTGTCGGTGTCCCAACCCACAAACCTCCTTAACCATTGTCCAAGAGATGTTTTCGTTTATAAACAAGGTTATAAGTACATGAATGCATCGGTTATTGGTTGAACCATAAACTGGCTTTATGCAAAATAAGGAGACCACATTTATACCCCGAATTATAAGAGAGCTTTTATTGACACACACGCACAAACCTACTCATTCATAAAGATGCGTAGGAAGATGAGACTTTTGTTTACTCTTCCAAGGGAATCTCCATCAATTGCTAAAGTTCTGGAATTTCCTTTGGATCCTTCCAATGTTTATGCAAAGACAGCAAAGGAAAACTTTCCAAAATGTCAGGAAGCAAAAGCACCAGGACTCTTCAGCAGTGTTCTCAGGGATACATAAGTTTCCAGGATATTTGGAATTTTGGAAAGCTATGGAATCCATTTTTGGTTCTAAGTTCCAAAGTCAATAATAACTTTTGCACTGTGTGGCTGACTGCGATGGCCCGACTCAGTGTATTTAAGATTGCCTACTTTTGCATAAAGTTCGACATTGTTATTATCATAATTTCCATCGATAATAGTTAGGCACCAGATGGCGTTGTGCTACTTAGTTAAATTGAAAATTACAATCGAATTCTATCGATGTTAAAGATCTTTCTGTTAAATGTTAGGAATTATACCATCAAAAATATATGAAGATTAATAATTTTCTTTATATGAATATCAACAACATTTGCAAAAATACTCTAATCGAGTATCTAAGCCCTGCATCCTTATACGATTCAGTAAAAATATCAGGTCCAAATCATAAGGGGAAGTTATTCTAGTATAGGAGATTTTAGTTATTTAAGTTTGTAATATCAGGGAACAATCGATTTGTATATTACGAGAAAGGAAACATTGCAAATATCTATGGACAAACAAAGAAGTTTTCAATGAGCGACATCTCATGCACAGTTGATTCCTAAAAAAGTAGCTCTCTCTCTCTCTCTAAACCTTTATGAGGATTTATGGAATAAAAATTATCTTCGAAATCTCGTGAAAACTCATTATGGAATTTTTTCAAATCTACTTCTCCGAAGACGAGAGATTTTTCTCGGTGAATCTAACAGTTAGTCTGATGACCTTTAAAGGTTTAAAGGTCGCTCGTGAATGGCAGAGGCAAGGGATACTGATCATGCCATAGTAGGACAATGCCCTAGAGACATAATCAACCCCATAGGCCCCTCCACATAAAGCTGGGATCAGGGAGGGCCAGGCAATAGCCGCTGATGACTCAGCAGGAAGACTACTGGCTCCCCAAAACATCACAGCCTTAGCTCACAAGGATGGTGAGGTTGCGAACACTTCAATAATATATTGAGCTTAAGCGGGTCTCGAACCCCAGTCAAATAGATTGCCAAACAATTACTTTTTCAATATGCTCTACAACTCACAATCTTCCAAATATAAGAAAAAAACTTTCCTATATTTCCTTCATTGTTCATTATACACAATTTCCTCTTTTTCGATTCATTAATACAATTCATCATGACCACAATTATTGTACTAACGACCCATTAACACCATCAGTGCTAATTAACATCTTAAATGACCTGATGTCACGATTCCATTGTGGATTCATTTCATTCTAAAGGAGGAATAATTCGAACTTATTGAGATAATGGATTATGACAAAAGTCTTGACATCATCATTAATTCGAAAATATGACTCTATTATTATTATTATTATTATTATTATTATTATTATTATTATTATTATTATTATTATTATTATTATTATTATTATTATTATTATTCCCCTACCCACTCAGGTTGCACATAAACTAACCTGAGATTTTATTTGTGCCTCTTTTGTTTTACTTCAACTCTGTTGTTGTCTGACATTCTGAGGCTGTTATGTGATTGGTCATATTGGTTATATGAATAAATAATGAAATTCTAAAGTGATTTTTTCTCGATAGAAGAAGAGAGAAGCTCTCTAGGGTACACATTGCCATGAGGAATGCCTCATGCTATTCTGGATACACTACTCATATATTACGTGATTTTGGATTCATGTATTTGTAATAGTTTTATTAAGTAACTCTACAAAGTATCATTCCTTTATATGGATCAGAATATTTAATTATTTGACGTCTCAGTAATACTGAGGCAGAAGAAAGGTTATCTTGTCTATTTTGAATATGTTTATTATTTCTTCATTTTTTAGCTATCAATCTTATCAAATTGCTACAAAAGATATAATATGTAAAATTCATCTATATTTTTTCTGTTTGACATAATTCGCAATAATAAAGATTTGTTTTCTATCCTTTGTTAAAGACATAAAATGAAAAATTATACTTTTATAGTTTCATAGATAATAGTTTTTTCATTCAAAATAAATAAAACACAGTACGAAATCCGTTGTCAAGTTAATTATCACTTCAAGGAACAAAGCCATTATTAATAATTGTCCAAATGATTTAGTTTAACCAATATATCAATAGGAATATTTTTATACATCACAGCGTGACTTCATTGCAATACGGTGTCCAAATGAAGGAGACCAACTATATTAGGAAACGGGTATAATATTGTACCTCTAAGAATTCCAAATAGACTCCAAAACGGAGCAAATGTTTACGCTGTGGACATCAACATTAGCCCAAGACGCATTTCATGATAGATGGACATCATATTCAGGTGGAGTGTTTCCTTCATTACTGACACACGAGGAATCCTTTTGAATTTTGGATCCTTACTTCCATCAGCTTAATTAAATGATCAGGAACTATTCTAGAATACGGAATTCAGAGAGTAAATATTAGAAGTATTTAAATTCAAGAATATTCAACTTATGGTAAAGTTCTGGTTTCCCTCCCTGGAAAAAAAAAGAACAAATAGAAATTAGCTTAAATTCTAGTTACAGCCACAACCACTCCATCTACACATAGAGGCCTTTGTGAAATACATAAATGTGAAGTTTTCATTAATCATAGCCATAATAAAAGTTATATGTTAAAGGATGGCAAAAACAATCATCACCAGATATTAAACGAAACTAAATTTTCCTTAATGGGAATTTCCCCACTGGCAATCTTCTCTTCCGTCTGGAAATCTTTCAACTAATAATTTCTAGTCGACATAAATGAAGAATTCATTTGTATAAAAAACATTTTTTATATTCAGAGTACTATGAGAGGATAACATATAAGATGTTGTCAACGACCCATTAAGGCCACCAGCGTTGATTACAATCTTAAATGACCTATTAAAGAACATTCGTCATCGTTTGGATTCTCTTTCCTGAAGTCACAATTCCCCTGAGTACTCATTTTATCCTAAAGGAGGAATAATACAAACTTATTAAGATAATGGATTATGACAAAAGTCTTGACGTCATCACTAATTTGATAAAACCACTCTACATTTATTATTATTATTATTATTATTATTATTATTGGGCTCAAGCCATGACGTCCTGATGGAAGGTTCCTTCGGTAGGTTCATTGGGTATATTTAACTACAAGGATATTCCCAGAGAATTAAACCACTTGGTTATCACTGAATTCTAACTTCTGGTGCGAGTACACTAAAGGTTTCCCTCTAGGATATCGTATATCAACAGGGGACGTATGTATTAACACACCACATAGCTATCTGCACCCCATATAGAGTTAACACTTCGATAGGGAAAGGTGGAGAATAACTGAGGAGCCGTTCCACAGTTACACTCATCCGTAGCTGCTTTTGGTACTCAAAACGTAAACAAACGGGCGCCATTGCTAAATGACGTCACGTCCGTCCTCATCCTTCTGCTTGTAGCGCCTTTCTCTAGTCGGATTTCCCCTTGTGCGATTTTCATCGACTTACATTGCCGTTATGTCTTTACCTTCAGCCTCGCCTTCTTCTGGAAAGTTGAGTACCAGGTCCCAGTATTGTTTAAATAAGCTTTAGCCGTAAAGTAACTTCTACTTTTCGTAGAATATTGTGTTTTGTGGCAGAGCCGTGCCGCTACCGGACATGCCATTTTATGGCGTCGCTGTTCTTTTGCATGCCTTATTTAGCTAGCCAGAACAGCTTTATCCGGCCTCTTAACTAATTGATATTGTTAGTTATTTAGTCTTCATAGCTAGGAATTACGTATATCATGTTTTAACGCTCAACTACTCGGTCGTCGTTCGACCCCATACTAGATCGCTAGCTTAGCCCCTAGGCTAGATAGCCTAGCACTTGTGTTCCTACATGATATATACAAGTGATCCTAGGTTAAGTTATGAAGATTGTGGCATTATTCAACATACTGTTATAGGGGATCGGTTTGATTGCGTTCCTTTCCAACCTAACCTAAATATAGGAACCCCTATATGCTCCCTTAATCCCCTGCCTGCGGGCATTCCCTCTGTGTGGCCCTGCTTCCCCTTCTATATAGGGGAATCTTGTCCACAATCAGAGTATTTATCGCTTCTCAGTCTACCCTAAGGAATGATCCCCCCTTAGGACTGCGACCGAGAAATAGGAACGGCTCTGCCCTTCCACAGTTGCACCTGGTTGGGTTACTCATCCCTTCCTGCAACTTGCGATGTGTCTTTCAGCCTACCTAGCCTAGGAATTAACTCTCCTTATCTAGGTTAGGCTTTGGGGGGGGCTAGTTCTGTACTTTTATAGTTTGAGACGGTACTCCTGTACCAATCTCATTCTGGTTACCTAACCTAGGCTAGGGAGCGTTCTCCCTATCCTTGGTAGCCGTTCTTGTACAGAGCCTCCACTATGAAAGACCCCTCTTCTTCTCCCTCCCCACCTATCCCTTTGGTGTAGGCTTGCCTATACATATCAGTCCTTAGTCCTACAGCTCCTCCCCTGGGGTGGAGTGGTAGGGCTATCTTGTTCTCCTGCTGAGCTGGCCACTCTGGTACATATACCCTTCATAGCGTTCTATGGGGGTAGCCACTGGTAGCGGTTCGACCAGCAGGGGGTTCCCCCTCTTGAGTGCACTCTAGCCCTCCCTTGGGTTACCCCAGGCACCCGGCCGACTGCCGGGCCCCTGCCGTTGAATGCTAGGAGTACATACTCCTTTCATGAGTGCATTCTCTCCGGAGGGATGCCGGAGGGGTATGTGGTCTTACCCCTCCAATCCCTCCTTACCTGTCTCTCCTTCTATCATGGTGCCGGTCCCTTGCCGCCTCTACTGCCGGCGATACTGCCTTACCTCTGGTGACACTTTTTCAGAAGATTCCCCCCCCCCCTCCTCTAAGTCGTCAGCCTTCCGTGTGCCGGAGGCTGCCGCCTTCCGTCGACATACAGCCGATGTCCCACCCCTCCCTTTACCTAGTTTCAGCCGGCCGACCTTCGGGGCCGGCCACCGGCGTGCCGGCATTGATTGCCGGCGGTCTAGGTATACTACCATATACATAATTATCTTATGAACTGACCCAAGCTCACAAGGCCGTCAGCCCTCGGCTGCCGGAGCCGCCGCCTCCTGCCGGAGACCCGCCACTGTGCCGGCGGTCGCCAAGATGGTATTATGCTTGGATACTCAATGTGTCTGTCTTGATGCCTTCCACCCTGCTGGATCTGCCTTCGGCGTGCCGTCAGCCTGCCGGAACCCTCCAGAGACGTCAAGGGACATGCTCCCCTTCTCATACCTGCCGACGACATGCCGAAAGTCATCACACTGCAGCCAGATGGCTTAGCCACTTCTATATAGAGGTATTGTCTTACCATCTAAATCTGTGGCTGTGCTGTCTGCTTGGACATTACAATATTCCAGCATACTCTGTGTGTCTTAGCACGGCCGATTGCCGGAAACTATATCTAATACGGGGTCTCCTACTACCCTTCTACCCCAGGGAACTGAGAGGTCTCAGCCCCTGATACACCTCGCAGGCAATTCCTGTTAGAGGCTTAGCTTCTACCCACCACGGTTTATCCACATGGATTTCCGTTTTGTGATCTCCGGCCACAAAAGAAATTGCCTAATGATAAGGTTACGGTAACCGGTTGGGAGGGATTCACAAGTATGTGTCTATCTACTTCTTTCCCGCTATCTACTCTCAAACATTTTAATACTTATGTATTATTTAATGTTTTAACCCTGGATAGGTACGGTGGGTCGTTTGCGACCCCGAGCGTCAAAAAAAAACAGGTTTTTCTCACGTGACTCACCCCTGTGACTGATTTTGTGGGTGATCGACCTGCAGGAGGTGTCTCCCCTACACGCTCTAGTAGTGTCCAGATGTGCATTGCTGTAGCTGTACTCCTTCCCCGATTTCTGAGACGCGTCGGGGTCGTTCGCGTCCGAGTTTACCCTTCTGAGGTAGTTTGCATAATTATCAAAGTTATTACGTATTATGAAATTGTCGTAGAATGGTGCAACTTGTATAGGTTATCAGTTGTGGAAAGTCTTGGTGGATTGTTTGGCTACCATGTGCATGTTTTTTTTTTTAGTTAAAATGTCGTTCATCACCACGAGGACCATTTTACCGCGAGTGCCCCTTTTTCATTTTTTTTCATTTTTTTGCCAAGTCATTTTTCCGTAAGATATTGCCAAATAGTGTCGTAAAACTTTTGCTTGTTTAGTGTTGGAAAGTGTGTCTAGATGATCTGGCTACCCATGCATGACTTTGTTTTTGTCAGATACGACGTAGTTATTGGTATATTGGGTATTTAACTGCGGTTACCAATTTCTGTTTTTTTTCAATATTTGTAAAAATTACTACGTAGTAAGGAATTGCCGTATATTATTCATTTTTTTTTCATGTTTATGTGTTAGAAAGTGTGCCTTGATGGTTGGGCTAACACGTGCATGTCTTTTTTTTTATCTGAGATGTCGTATATTAGAATGTCGGGCATTTTACCACGAGTGTCCCTTTTTAATTTTTTTTAATTTTTTTGCCAAGTCATTTTTCCGTAAGATATTGCGAAATAGTGTCGTAAAACTTTTGCTTTTTTAATGTTGGAAAGTGTGTCTAGATGATCTGGCTACCCATGCGTGATTTTGTTTTTGTCAGATACGACGTAGTTATTGGTATATTGGGTATTTAACTGCAGTTGCCAATTTCTGTTTTTTTTTCAATATTTGTAAAAATTTACTACGTAGTAAGGAATTGCCGTATATTATTGATTTTTTTTTCATGTTTATGTGTTAGAAAGTGTGCCTTGATGGTTGGGCTAACACGTGCATGTCTTTTTTTTTTTATCTGAGATGCCGTATATTAGAATGTTGGGCATTTTTCCGCGAGTGCCCCTTTTTATTTGTTTTGCATTTTTTTGCTTAGTCATGTTACCGTAAGGAATTGGCAAGTAGTGTCGCAAAACTTATATTTTTATAGTGTTGGAAAGTGTTTCTAGATGATCTGGCTACCCATGCCTATTTTTTTTTTTAGCCAGATAGGGCGTATATATAAGTATGTGTTCGATTTTCCTGTGATTGCCATTTTTTCGTTTTTTCCCATTTCTTTCAAAATTACTACGTACTAAGGAACTATCACAGAGTAATATTTCATTTATATGTTTAGTTGTCGGAAAATATGCCTTGATGGTTTGCCTAGCACGTGGCTGAAATTTTTTTTCTTCTGAAATGCCGTATATTAGAATGGCCATTTTTCCACGAGTGCCCCTTTTTATTTGTTTTGCATTTTTTTGCTAAGTCATGTTACCGTAAGGAATTGGCAAGTAGTGTCGCAAAACTTATATTTTTATAGTGTTGGAAAGTGTTTCTAGATGATCTGGCTACCCATGCCTATCTTTTTTTTAGCCAGATATGGCGTATATATAGGTATGTGTTCGATTTTCCGGTGATTGCCATTTTTTCGTTTTTTTCCCAATTCTTTCAAAATTACTACGTACTAAGGAACTATCACAGAGTAATGATTCCTCTAGATGTTTATTTGTCGGAAAATTTTGTTTACTTTTTTTTTGATTGAATATCATCAAATTTTTTTAGCTAAAATATTGTTTTACATTTTTTTTTCGATTTTATTTCCCTTCAAAAAAATTTTTTTGGGTCAGAATTTTAATTTTATAATCGTAAAATAATCGACAATTATCCAGCAACCCACCATACAATTTTTATGCATATCCAATAATAATTAGATTAGTAAATAACACCTTGAAATTGACATACCCTTCCTACATTTCAAGTGGCAGATTAGGGAGTCTGAGTCAGTGTGGTTGGCGGCCATTTTGTGGACATATCCGAAGCGTAAGCTGCCCTATCTATATATATTCTTGTTCCCTATAGAATTTGTGATATTTTGGTATATTTTTACCTGCATAAATATCATATTATATATTAAATATATGTATTTTTTTACGAAATTTCCAAGTACTCAAAAAATTACCTTTAGATATGGCCCCTGATATAAATGTAATTTACAAAATAATGAAGATTTTTTTACATATTTCTATTTTAGGATAACATATGTTTATTCCCTAAAAAAATTAGCCACTTCCTATTTCATTTGGGTACCCAAAAAAATTCATGAAATTTGGACAATTTTTTTTGGCCAAAAAAAGTTACCCTTTTTTTCTCATTTCAGATCTTCACCTCCATGGGTCTGACTTCATCCAAAATACATCAAGATGTGTCCTAAACATTCAAGAATCAATTCCTAAAAGGATTTGTGTATATATGTATAAACTTTTTTTTTATGAATTTTTATGTCAGGTCTTTTTTTTTCTACTTAATTTTTTAAAATATTTATAATAAATAGTTTTTCTGCAGATGAGTAGTATTTATCTTTACAGTTGTTTTAAGCATTCATTGAAGTTTTTTTTGGCAAAAGAAAAAAGGAGGTTACTGCAAAAACTGATTTTTCAAGAATTTTTTTTGGCGTCGGGGTCGTTCGCGTCCGAGTATACCCTTAAAGGGGTGTCCGAGGACCGTACCTATCCAGGGTTATATAAAATTTTGATTAATTAATCTTAATCTTAGAGTAATGTAAGTCATTCTTATGCCTTCCATGTACTCATGATCTCTTTCTTTTACAGGAGGAGTGTATGAAGTGCGAAAGCAACTTCTGCGGAGCGAAGCGCCCGGACTTCTACGGGCACAAGGCGTGTCGGACCCACGCCCCCTGCGCCGCCAAGAAAGGCGACCTGAAATTCTGGGACCCGCAGCCCTGTAGAGTCTGCAAGAGTCGTCTGGTCGAAGCGTTTGACGATCCTCCTTCAGCGGAGGCAAGGGACAACGCTTGAGAGAAGCTACGCAAGTGGGTGCGTGGCTTCCAGAAGAATGCCACCGGACCGTATCTCGCCACCGAAGATTTGAGGGCCTTGCTGGTTCCAAAGGCATCTAAAGACTCAGTGGTCCCCAGTGATCAGATGCCCACCATCCAGATAGTGGTGGAACCTGATATTGTCATGGCCCAGTCCATGCGTGAGTGCCGTCTAGATTCTGACAACGCGGAACGTATGTCGGAAGTGTCGGAAGGGACGGAGAGGAACCTCATGTGCGAGGAGCTCGACTATGAGGAAGATCAGGTGGAATACCCTGATTCGGAGCATGAGGTCGCTCCCACTCCTACCCCCGCAGCGGCTCCTGCACCGGCCGAGGAGCCCGTTCCTTCGACTTCTGCCACCCCGGACCCTCTCCCATCAGGCACTCAGGAGGTCTTCAAGATGCTTGAAGCCCTCATGGAAAGAAAACTTCGCGAGACCCACCAGCTATTCAGGTCTAACTTAGGAAGTTTTAAACAACCAAAACGGATTTCGGTTAAGGACCTCCCTGCTTGCTCGGATACTAACCCATGGAGGTATGCCGAGCACATGCCGATCACTACTGGCAAGATCTTCATCAGTGAGAAGGTCGGCTCGATCGTGTTGGAAGAAGTGGAATTCTTCCCGAATTTCGAGGCTTATCCGGACTGTTACGTCCGGCTCAGGTCCGAACTAGCCTCTAAAGAAGAGACCGAACCGAAGGAGGTAATCGTGTTCAATCTCGCGAAGGCACAGGCTATGCTAGCCAATGCGGTGAAGAGTAGGGGCTTCAGCAATTCCAAGATGCCGGCGCTTAGCAAAAAGCACCCAACCTTCGTTGCGCCGAACAATGCGACCTTCCCCTTTATAGAAATGGCCTTCAGTGCGGTATTGAAAGCAGTGGAAGAAGGGAAATCTTGCCTTGTACTGGAGGAGTGCAGACCATTCTCCCTTACTGTTCCCCCTGATGATAGACACTGGAAAGACGTCCAGTCAACATTCACAGTGGGGAAGTTAGGGATCAGGCTTGCAGAGCCTGTTGTGAATTCGTGTTTGCAAACGCGACGGTGAAACACGAACCCCGGAGGCTGATTTCCTCCAATATCTGGGGTAAATACCTCTCTCCCTCCTCCATGGTGAAAGAGATTGCTGACAAGGCCGCCACGGAGAACAGGAACCTTCTCCATAAGTGGGGCATGTCGAAGAAAAGAAAATCCTCTCAGGACGATGGCCCTCAACCTAAGAGGAAACCTCAAAAGCCCAAACCACAGCAACGTCAACAGAGACGGCAGTTTCCAGGTTCCGCTACTCCCCAAGTGGCAGCTCAGCCACAGCAGACCTTTCAGCTGGTCACCCAACCGGTGGTATCGCAGTCACCGGTCTTCACCCCTGCATTTGAGCAGCACACCACTACCTTTCGTCCCAAAGGTAGAGGCTCAAACAGAGGTTCCGGCAGAGATTTGCCTCGCCGCCCCTCCAGAGGCAGAGGAGAAAGTGGAGCTAGCGGCCGAGGTGGCAAACCCTCGGGAAACCAGAAGCAATGAAGTGCTTCCGGTGGGAGGAAGACTCCGCCAATTCCAGGATCGTTGGATCTTCAATCCCTGGGCACACAGCATCGTCAAGAAGGGACTAGGCTGGAGCTGGACACAACAACCCCCAGCCTTTCAGCAATTCTTCCAACAGTCAACCCCCCTCTTGGAAGAATATATCCTGGAACTCTTGAACAAGAAGGTGATCAGGAGGGTAAAGTCAACCAGGTTCCAAGGGAGACTATTTTGCGTTCCCAAGAAGGACTCCGACAAAATCAGAGTCATTCTAGACTTATCCCCAATCAACAAATGCATTGCGAACTACAAGTTCAAGATGCTGACTCTTCAACAAATAAGGACCCTTCTGCCTCAAGGGGCCTACACAGTCTCCATAGACCTGGCGGACGCCTACTGGCACGTTCCAATGAACCATCACGCTTCCTCCTACCTAGGATTTCGACTCCAAAGGAAAAGTTACACCTTCAGGGCCATGCCCTTCGGGCTCAACGTGGCCCCACAGATCTTCACCAAGCTGGCAGACGCCATCGTCCAACAGCTCCGGCTTCGCGGCGTCCAAGTGATGGCTTACCTAGACGACTGGCTGGTCTGGGCGACATTGCCCGAAGATTGTGTACGATCCTGCAACAAAGTCACCCAGTTCCTAGAATATCTGGGATTCAAGATAAACGCCGAGAAATCTCGCCTCTCTCCAGCTCAGAAGTCACAATGGTTGGGAATCCATTGGGATCTTCAGTCACACTGCCTTTCCATCCCGCAGAAGAAAAGGAAGGAAATAGCAGGGCCTGTCAGAAAACTGCTGAAATCCAAACGGATCTCAAGACGACAGCAGGAACAAGTTCTAAGCTCTCTACAGTTCGCCTCTGTGACAAACCCAGTGCATTGCGCACAGCTAAAGGATGCCGCGGGAGTCTGGAGACGTTCTGCATCCATCGCTCGAAGAGACCTCAAGAGACGGCTCCCAAACAGACTTCGCTTACTATTAAAGCCGTGGTTGGAAGCAAAGGCCCTGAAAAGGTCCATTCCTCTTCAACATCCACCTCCTTCACTCAACATCCACACAGACGCTTCACTGGATGGTTGGGGAGATCACTCCCACCAATGACAGGTTCATGGTCTCCCCTATTCAAGACGTTTCACATCAACATTTTGGAGGCCATGGCGGTCCTTCTCACCCTGAAGAAACTCTCTCCGCCTCCCTCGATCCACATCCGTCTGACTCTGGACAACTCGGTGGTAGTCAGATGTCTCAATCGTCAGGGCTCAAGATCGCCCCAGATAAATCAGGTACTTCTTCCATTCTTCCGTCTAGTAGAAAAGAAGAAATGGCACCTGTGTGCAGTTCACCTACAAGGATTCCGCAACGTGACGGCGGACACTCTATCACGGACAAACCCAATAGAGTCGGAATGGTCTCTAGACGCAAGATCATTCTCCTTCATCTCTCGCCAAGTCCCGGAACTTGAGATCGATATCTTCGCAACGAGCGACAACAATCAACTTCCTCGATATGTGGCCCCATACGAGGACCCCAAGGCAGAAGCAGTGGATGCTATGTCACTGGATTAGAACAGATGGTCCATGATATACCTGTTCCCTCCCCCCAACCTTCTGCTGAAAGTCCTCTCCAAACTGAGAACATTCAAAGGGACAGCGGCCCTAGTGGCTCCCAAGTGGCCCCGGAGCAATTGATACCCCCTGGTCCTGGAGATGCAGCCCACGCTGATCCCCCTCCCGGGCCCAGTTCTCTCTCAGCAAGTACAGAAGTCGACTGTCTTCGCTTCATCATTGAAAGTCAGGGACCTTCATCTCATGATTTTCTCTCCCTAGCCGCAAAGAAAAGGTTTGGGATCTCGAAGAAAAGTCTAGACTTCCTCGAGGAATACAAGACCGAATCCACACGACGGCAATACGAATCCTCCTGGAGAAAGTGGGTCACGTTCGTCAAAGCAAAAAATCCTACGGAAATCACCATTGATTTTTGCATGTCCTTCTTCATTCACCTTCATGGAAAAGGCTTAGCAGCCAACACGATTTCTACCTGCAAATCGGCTTTGACTAGACCTCTACTGTACGCCTTCCAGATTGATCTGTCCAGCGATATCTTCAATAAACTACCAAAGGCATGTGCTAGACTACGCCCAGTTCCTCGGCCAAAACCTATCTCCTGGTCCCTGGACAAGGTGCTCCATTTTGCCTCTAACTTGGACAACGATTCGTGCCCTCTCAAGGACCTGACTCAAAAAGTTATCTTCCTTTTTGCTCTCGCCTCGGGAGCTCGAGTCAGCGAAATAGTGTCATTATCAAGAGACGAGGGTCATATCCTGTTCGCAGATACAGGAGAACTTACCCTCTTCCCTGATCCGACGTATCTCGCAAAATATTAATTACCCACCAAGAGATGGGGCCCCTGGAGAATCTGCCCCCTGAAGGAAGATGTCTCTCTATGTCCAGTGGAGAGTCTCAAGGTCTATCTTCAAAGAACTTCAGACTTCGGTGGAGGTCAACTCTTCAAAGGAGAAACATCGGGTAGCGACCTGTCACTGAAACAACTAAGAGCGAAAATCACCTACTTCATTCGCAGAGCCGATCCTGACAGTACACCCGCAGGTCATGATCCTAGAAAAGTAGCGTCTTCTCTGAATTTCTTCCAGAGTATGGATTTCGAAAACCTCAAGAGCTTCACAGGGTGGAAATCATCGCGCATTTTCTTCAAGCACTACGCAAAGCAAGTGCATGAAGTTAAACATTTCGTGGTAGCCGCAGGTAGTGTTATGAAACCTGCCGTTTAACTCTGCATAGAACAGCGAGTTACTTTGGACTTTAACTCTACGCCTGTGTTGACCCTTGTGTGATACATAGTGATTTCATGGACACTTATTGTTTCTAATAGACTGTTCTTATCAAGGTGAAATGTCATAGACTTCAAATGAGTGCCACATGCCCTAGGGCATGATGTGTTTTTTTTTTCTTTGATAAAGACTGACGTTCCTCCGGAACTTGTGTTTCTAAATGTGAAATTTCTTTCAGATTCAAGATTGAAGTCTTTTATTTTCTATGTACATTATTCTTATTTTTGTAAATTAACTCTACACCCTTTATTGCAATTATTATTACTATAACCTGCAATTTATGAAATAAAATGTCTATTTTATTACTTGTGCGTCTCTCTTCGCTCCTATTACTATTATGAAATACATGATTGTCATAGTTTCATTTACCCCTTTCCTTTGGAATGAGAAGAATAATATAAATTATCTGTATTATATACTCACCCATGCTGTGTAATATTCCTACTTGAATACCTACCTTCGTCATGCCTTCGAGACCAGATTGATCTCTAATCGATGGAGTATATTGATTAATTATCACTTGTCTACACTTGAGAATATTCCTACCCGAATATTAACCTTCTGTCTTGTCTCCGAGTCCTACACGAACTCTCCGCAGGGTGAGTAGCCCTTCGAGGCCCACTTCGGATTTTGGTATAATCCGCCAAACTTCTCTGCCAAGGGGGCAGGAAGCTGGATTCCCGCGGAACCTCTACCGAGGTCACATTACATACCTCTATTCGGAGCCCTTGGCTCTTACTCTAAAAAAGGGGAAATTTTCCATGATACATTGATTCTCTGGTACTCTTCCATCAGGACGTCATGGCTTGAGCCCAAAAAACGTATTTTGAGCGAAGCGAAAAATCTATTTTTGGGTGAGATGGCCATGACGTTCTGATGGACCCTCCCGTCTATTCTAGTTCAGCCTTCCAGGCCCTGCCCTGTCCTGCTGTATCATGGAGATTAGCAAGGAGCTGGCATCAGGATCAGGACGGACGTGACGTCATTTAGCAATGGTTGTTTGTTTACGTTTCGAGTACCAAAAGCAGCCATGGATGAGTGTAACTGTGGAACGGCTCCCCAGTTATTCTCCACCTTTCCATATCGAAGTGTTAACTCTATATGGGGTGCAGATAGCTATGTGGCGTGTTAATACATACGTCCCCTGTTGATATACAATATCCTAGAGGGAAACCTTTAGGGTACTCGCACCAGAAGTTAGAATTCTGTGATAACCTGTGGTTTAATTCTCTGGGAATATCCTTGTAGTTAAATATACCCAAGGAAGTTACCGAAGGAGCCCTCCATCAGGACGTCATGGCTATCTCACCCAAAAATAGATTTTTTGCTTCGCTCAAAATCCGTTTATTATTATTATTATTATTATTATTATTATTATTATTATTATTATTATTATTATTATTATTATTTGCTAAGCTACAACCCTAGCTGGAAAAGCATGATGCAAAAAGCTCAAGGGTTCCAACAGGGAAAAATAGTCCAGTGAGAAAAGGAAATAAGGAAATAAATAAATGATATGAGAAATAATGAACAATTAAAATTAAATATCTTAAATGCCGTAACAATATCATAAAGATATTTTCTTTCTAAACTATAAAAAGACTTAGGTCAGCCTGTTCATCATAGAAATATTTGCTGCAATTGTGAACTTTTGAAGTTCTACTGATTCAACTACTCGATTTGGAAAATCCTTCCACTATTTGGTCAGAGCTGAATTAAAACGTCTAGAATACTTTGTAGTGTTGAACCTCATGATGGAGAAGGTCTGACTCTTACAATCAACTACCTGTCTAGTATTACAAACAAGATGGAACTGTCCAGGAAGATCCGAAGTCAAAGGATAGTCAAAATTATAAAGATTATCATGAAGCATCCAGAGATTAATATCTAGATCGGAAATAAGAAATTTGATAGACAGAGAGTTCCTGTCCAAGATCTTAAGATGCGAATCAGTAACTGAAGATCAGACAGGAGAACAATACTTAAAATCAAGTAGAATGAAAGAATTTAAACACTTCTTCAGAATAAATTGATCGCCGAAAATCTTAAAAAACTTTCTTAATAAGACATTTTTGGGGGGGCAATTGAAGAAGACACTGACCTACTGTGTTTTTCAAATGAAAAATTGCTGTCGAAAATCACACCTAAAATTTTCAGAGTTCTACAGAGTTCCAGAAACTTTATCAAATCTGAGATCCGGATGTTAAGAAGCCACTGTCATTGACCTACTTACAATCATACTTTGAGTTTTGGTAGGATTCAACTTCATACCCCATAATTTGCACCACGCACTAACTGTAACAAGATCTCTATTAAGGGATTCAGAAACTCCAGATCTACATCCAGGGGATGGAATTGATGCAAAGAGAGTAGCATCATCTGCACATGTAACAAACTTGTTTTCGATGCCAAACTACATGTCATGTGTCTATAAGATGAAAAGTAATGAGCCAAGATCACTGCCATGAGGAACACTAAATACCACATTCCTATACTCACTAAGGTGCCCATCAACAACAGCTTTGCAATCTATTACTTAAAATATCAATAATGATGCCATGTAAAGATCCATCCACTTTGGGCTTCAATACAAGTGGCTCATGATTAACATGGTTAGGTGTGACGAATAAAACAAATATTATACAACAATTATTCTTGTACCTTAAGGGCAGTATCAGAGTAAGAGTAGGGTTGTGTGACTGAAGGTGTTTCCATGTTGGTGATATATGCAACACTATTATCTGAGCTGGCGACGAGTCTCGTCACGGGGAAAGGATTTGTCATAGGTAGGAATTAATATGTACTCTCAACCCTTATTTTCTAAGGGTTTCCAATAATATTTTAGATTCATTAAGCAACTCGGTACTGCTACATCCGTTGCGTTGTTGTTGTTGTTGTTGGGGTATTAAAGCCAACACTTGTTGTTGGCACGGGCCTTTCCCATGGTTGGCCCGTACATCGGTTGCGGCATATAAACTTGATCAGGCTCTTTCCAAAAATTCAATTTCTTTATCTACAACTATTTATGTAAATTATTACTAATTCTTTCTGTATGATATGAAAAATTCCCTTCAAAGTCATTAAAAATAATTATAAAAACGAAAATTTTTTTTTAAAGGTTAAATAGCCCATCGTTTTGTTGATAAGATATATTTCCATCTGATCCAAACTCGTTAGGAATTCGTAATATCAAGTAACCATTCACTGAGATTGGAGGAAGCTTTTCCTGCTCCATCAATAATCAATAAGTAAAGAAACTGAATGATAGAGTACAAATGTGAAAACTTTATTCTCGTCGACTATAATGAAGATTGATTAATGCAATTTTCTATAGATTGTGTAAAAAATAGAAGAACTCACAACACAGTTTTCTTTCGTTTTTTTTGTCTTGACTTTCGAGGGAGACTCAATGAAAGCTAATTCTATATCATCCCTTTATGTAAGACTATAAGTTAATAAATGTTGCTTTTATAATCCTTCTTATTCTATAATGACCTTTGGCCTTTTCTAATTAGCTTTGATGGGAAACAGGAAAATCTTCTCTACTATTTCGTTAAAAGAGAGAAAAGACAGCGAGTTCTGGAAAACTACAGCAATTATAGAATTTTTTTCCCTATTCACATTGGCAATTTAGTTAAATTGAGAGAGAGAGAGAGAGAGAGAGAGAGAGAGAGAGAGAGAGAGAGAGAGAGAGAGAGAGAGAGAGAGAGAGAGAGAGAGAGAGAGAGAGAGAGACTTTACTATAAATTAGATGCATTTAGAAGCAAACCAATTAAAGCAAAAGACAATAAAAAGGAAACAAAGAAGTTAACTTGAGATTATTTTCCTTATACCTATGAGTAAAGGAAGAGAAAAGAAGCCCAATCTCGGATGACTGTGAGTCACTGGTCAGACACAGTCACTCTCTACATATATAGTTCCCCTGACTGACATTAGCCCGGAAAGTCCCATCTCGGACTGAGTCACCCACTGATCAGACACAACTATTCTGCTAAAATACAGTAGTTCTTCTGACAGTTGCCTCTTCTTGAGGGTGTCTTTTGGTATAGTGGTAATGTCATACTGACTTAGATGGAAGGACCAGCGTTTCATTCTCCCTAGAGACGAGATGAAAAACTTTTATTTCTGCTTCTATTAAAAATAATTTTATCATTAGCTAAGATGCAACGTAGATTAGTTGGAAATTCGTAATCTACACAACTAAGTATAATGAATAATAAAATTAATAATATATTGCTTCCTTTTACCTGTATTCTCTGTTATTGTTTTCATTCAGTTTAATCTTTACTTCTGCCATACTTTCCAACTTTTGGTTTTGCAATCTCATGATTTTTCAGATAATTGGTGACAATAATTACAAATTGAAACATTGTAACATCCAAGTTTGAACTTCCAATGTATCAATAAGTAAACTCCTAGACTTAAGAAGAAATTTCAATAATGTGGTTACTGTTTTCACTAAAACTTCTCTAAAACTGAGATCAAGCAAATCCAAAGAAAACTGAACCGTTGAAGAAGCGTTCGCTATAAATCACAAACTGCTTGTTTGTCTGAACAATAAGTTCCTTTCTTGGATATTATTCGTATGCTGTGAGAAGAAGAACAAGAAGAAGAAGATGAAGACTTGATTTTCATTATTGGGTCAAATGTGGTTGCCCATGAAGTTAGAGGTAAACGTATGCAACCTATGCTGTCTGTGTAGGAGGTAAGTAATGATAGTGAATTTTCTGCAGATTTCAGCGCTTTCCACCTACTATACTTCCTCTAGTCCTGGTTCCTGGTTCCTGGTTCCTTATTGCTCACTCCGCAAAATGAATTTGCGGGCACTCTATCACTTTATAGATAGGTGCAAAGCTTCTAAGCTTATTCTTATTATTGTTAGCAAGTTTATATTACCTGTGCCTTAAATAATTAATATCGTAATGAGATTTTCAATCTTTACTTTTATTCCATTCTACCTTGAAATTAGATAGGATAACACCCTGCTATCATCAGTTTTGGCAACCTATTGTGGTCAGTTTGGACTTCTTAAATTCTTCTTTTATATATATTGGCATACCTATAAATGCAGCCAGATCCCTGCTAGGATTTTTCAGCGTACTTAAACTTAGGTCTACATTCATTAGTTGTCCTAATTTTGGTCATAAAAATAACTTTTTGGTAGTATCTTCTTCATTTTTGCCCAGGTCACACCAATTATCTTCATATTTTCCCCTGAAATATGCTTTTAAGTTGAGCATATTTAATCTTGTTTTCATCATAAGGGATACCTTATCCAGATTAATTTCTCTAATATAAGGCTCTGTGCCATTTCCTTTAGTAAATATTAATTTTTTCATTGCTTTCTTTTTTTCTTCAGTAGCTTCTTCTATTTTTCCATAATTCTTTTCTTGATTTCTTTTTTCAGGGTCCTTTTCCCCCAACTTCTTATTTTTTCAACTTCCATCCCATATTTACAACAGATATCTTCTACTCTCTTGCTCCAGCACTTTCCATACGGGTTCTTCAACTGATCCTCAATTTTCTCTCTTACTCATCTTTTTTCCTCAGAGTTTATGATATTTTGGAAGAGCATTAATTTCTTATATTCTATTCTGCAGGACACCGGCCATATTCCTGTTTTTGCTAGTATGCCCCAATATGGAGTACTTGCAGGTAGTTCATACATATTTCTTATTATCTTATATTAGAGGTTTTCCAGATCTTTCATATCTTTTTCCCTTATTACACTCCAGGTCTCCACATTTGCAAATATTGTTGGTACTACTACTGTTTCATATATTTTCTTTCTGATTTCCAATGTCATCTTTCCTACTTTTCTCGTATTCCCATATTTTCTTATTTCTTGGGTCATATATGCGACCCTCTGGCTTTTTTTACTGATACTCAATTCTTTGTTTCCCTTCTCTGAGTACCATTCACCCAGATACTTATATTCCTTAACTAAACTTACTTGTCCGTTCTTCACTTTTGTTTCAATCTCCTCCTCTTTATCATTCTCTCTTTTGTTAATTCTAAATACACCCGATTTTATGGGGTTGGTGTTGATTTTAAATTTCTTTAGGGTCTCTAAGCTATGACAATTACTTATGGCACTTTCTATACCTTCTTTCCTTCCTGTGGGAAACATTATATCATCTACAAATACCAGTGATTCTACTTCAATATTTCTTATCAATGTGATATTTTTTCTACTAATGCTATTGACATTGTTAGTTGCGATACTGCATAGCTTGGGTCCGTATATTGTTCCTTGTCTCACATTTCCTTCAATCTTTATACCTCCTGTTGTACCTGCTGGGCAGTTGAAGGCTGCTCTACCTTTTTCATTCATTTTTTTAATTATCAGTGCTTCCTTCCATCCTATCATTTTTCCCATTTTTTTTTAATCCAATCCTTTAGGTCTAGCTTATCGAAGCACTTATATGCATCACAGAACCATTTGTATGTCGACCCTCCCAAATAGGCATTATAGTCTAATACTGCATTTAGTGTAAGCAGATGATCAGCCGTAGATCTTCCTTCCATGCCTCCACACTGGAATCTACTCATCTCTTCTTTGAATCTGTCCTTATATTTTTTCATCCTTATTTTCTTGTATATTTTACTAATTATGCTTGTGATGAATATGCCTCTTTTATTTTCTAGTTCCACTTTATTTCCCTTTTTGTTGATTGAAAGTATCCACATCTCTTCCCACTCTTTAGGGATACATATGCTTTCGTCAATTTCTGTTAGGATCAGCCTCAAACATTCTATTATTTCTTTCCACATCCTTTTAATCACAACATTGTTCAATCCTTGCCTCTCCGTTGTGTACTTATCTTTCAGGCTTTTTAAGATGGCTTCTACTTTTTGATAGGTTATTTTCTCTTCCTTGCTGGATCTCATTCTGTCACTTTCTGACAGCCATTTATCAAACATGTTGTTGATTTCTTCTGCCAGGGTCTCTTCCTCACTTTGCGAATTTTCTATCTTAAATAAATCACTGTAGAATTTCTCATATTCTTTCTTTATTTCTTCAACATCCTCTATTATTTCTCCATCCTTCCCTCTGATTGCTGTACATTTGCTGGCATTTTTTCCATCTACTTTCTTCTTGAATTCCCAGAAGGCTGTGCTGTTCATACCTCCTTTTGCTTTGATCTCTTCTGCTTGCATGATTATTCTTAAACCTTCATCTTTTTGTTTTTCTTCTTGTATGTATAGGTCTACGAGGCTCTCCTGTACTTTAATTCTTCTCTTGACCTCATTGTTTTCCTTTCCAAGATTAATCCAATTCTTTTTTAAGGTTCTATCAAGTTTCATTAATTTCTTCATTTCTTTGGACCTCTTGTTTTTTTCTGTTTGTCTCTTTTACACTACATGTTCTTAATATTTCTTGCACTTTTTCTTGATATTTTGAATATTTTATTCTTAAACTAACTTTTTCTTTGGTAATCTTTGTAGTTCCTTCTTATCTTTGTGGACTTTTAAATGGTTCCAGACTATTTTGTATCTAACTTTTCTTTTTTTCTTGTTTAGGATCAACCAATTCATTTCAAGTGGGAGGGCACAGTGATCAGAATACACCCATTCTCTTGATATTCTGTAAGGTGTTATCACTTTCTCTTCGTCAATTACCATGCTACTAATACCTTCTTCGTCTTCTTCTCTAACTAGATTTCTTCTCTTTTTCAATTCTAGTCCAAGTCCCTCGGCATTTTGGGTTGCTAATTGCAAATATCTTGTTGGACTCCTCTGCCAAATCTCTTAATATTTTGCCTGATTTTGTAATCTCATTACTATTGTTTTTTATTATGCATCCTACTTTACAGTTGAAGTCTCCCATTACAACTACTTTTTCTTCTCTGCTATTTGCTATCATTATTTCGTCTTTTATAGACTTGTACATATTTTGTAAATGGCTTGACTTTGTTTTATTTTCTTTTGGGGCATAAATTACTCATACTCTAACTTTAGTCTTCCCATTTTAAATTTTTACCTACTGAAACTCGTGACTCTGGTTTTCACTTTTTATTTCCACCGTTACATTTTCCAATTCATTTTTGATTGCAATCAACACTCCTCCCCCGTTTTATTTTCTGTTATTATTAAGGACCCTATAACCAGCTATATTCAAATTTTCTTCCTCCTTCAGATGGGTTTCTGTGATGCAAATAACAGTTGGTTTAACTTTTTCTATTATTTCCTCGAGCGAGTCCACTTGTGATTTTATGCCCCTTATATTAATGCAATATATCTTGAAGGCTTTATGAAATTCTGCTTTCTTTTTTCCTCTTCTCTTTTTATTTTTTCTTTTCTCTTCCATTTATACAAGCAACGACCTGTTCTTCCTTGACCACCCAGTGATATCATGTAGTCCATTCCAAGGGCTGTG
This sequence comes from Palaemon carinicauda, assembly GCF_036898095.1. Lineage (NCBI taxonomy): Eukaryota > Metazoa > Arthropoda > Malacostraca > Decapoda > Palaemonidae > Palaemon > Palaemon carinicauda. The sequence goes on from NC_090749.1 coordinate 7,031,716, forward strand.
TTGGGGTTTCCCACTGCCCTTTCTGCCCACGTCAAGTTGTATCGACTCGGGTTGTACGATTTTTCGTACTTTATCTCTTGTATCAATCTTTCTATTTCCTCTATTCTTGAACTTAAAAAATTTATTTGGGTTTCTTTACTTATTTTACTTGGACCGTTGCTTACGTGATTCTTTACCTTCCACTCCTTTGTATTTTTATACTGCTTCTTGTTTCCTCTAAATTCTGATCTGGTTTCTTTATTTCTAATGTTGTAGTGCCTGAATGAGCATGTTTGCCCTCTTTTGCAGGCACCGTTCACATAATCTCTACATATTCTCAATCCATCTTTCCCATAGTTTCTTTTGTTGACCATTTTGTTATTTTCCCAGTGACTATATTTGCACTCCTTGCCTAACCTACACCTGCGTTCTTTGTAAAACTTACACTGGATGTGCTTCCTCAATCCGTTTCTCTGAGGGTTATCTTCACCTCCCTGGCAGCGTCTGTGGAGGAAGTCGCATGATCGACCTTTTTTACAGACTCCATTTCTAAAGAAAAAGCATATTTTGGGGGTCTTTTCTTTCCGTTTTTCCGAGGGAAACTCATCTTGTTCTTTCTCTTTTTCATCTTTAATTGTTTCACCTTTGCTTTCTTCATTATTTACCACTGAATTATTTACAACTGAATTTTCCCCCTCTGTTATCTCTGTTCTTTCTAAACCAGTTGCCCTTTCATTTGCCAACTCTTCTACTTTGCCCTCTGTAACCAATTCTCTGTTGAGGATCCTCGTATCCTCAATTTGGGACCATTGGTTTCCTATCATTCGTTTATGGTCTGCCAGTTCACCTAAGCATAATTCTAGGCTTTCTTTATAGTTCCAGCAATCGTTTTTAAGCCTTTCTATTTCCGCATCGCGTGAACTGATTTTGAAGCAATTTTCTCCAGCATTTTCGACATCAAATGTATGTGGCATCCCATTTCCAATACTGACATTCTATTTTCTCCCTTTTTGTTTCCGTCTTTTCTTCCACAACATTTTCCCAATAGGGATTGTTTTGTTCCCACTGAGCAGCCAGCACATAACCAGAAAAGCTCATCAATCTTTTCGGTCATTTTGATCGTTTTGAGCAGCGTTTTTTGTTGGCATTTTGTTGTGGTTGCTCAATTAAGGCACTGGAGGCAGTACCACTCCTTGCATTTATCGCATTCTGCGCTTTCATCCTCCGGGCCTAACTCTTGAGTACAGCTGGCATATTGGTACTAATCACTGCCCTCTCTTTGTGTGGACGTGATTATTGTATCCAGCTCCACGTCTTCCCCAGACTTTCCTTCTATAATGTTCCTACTGTCTCCTATGTCTATTAGTCTACTTTCTTGTGAGTCCTGGCTGTTATCCCCTAGACTGATCATAGACATGTCCGTCTTATCTAGGCTAGCTTCTTTAATTTTTCCTAAAACTTTGATTATTTTACCCCTAGTTGTTGCGGTTCGGCACCCTACTTTATCGGCCATATTATTTAATTAACTCTTCTCTGCTGATGTTTTACCGTGTATTTTTAAATCAGGTATGCTGACCACGGGGGTTGCCTCTATTGAGAACACAAGATATTATCTTACCTTATTTCAATTTTCCCACGACTTCGACTTATTGCTTGAATTACTCATTACTTCACTTTCAGTTTGAGTTGCACAATTCACACTATTTCTAGTTAATTTCTTACTAATTATGTTATTTTGCAGAGCAGTAAACAACAGAGGCTCAGGTTAAGGTTCAGTAGTGTGCCCACAATCACAGTGTTATTGAGAGAGCAATGAGGAACATGGAACCTTCTTTTTCTTCTTTCACATTCAGGTCTTTTGTGCTTCGTGGAAAGCAACAGGTGATGTCCTTTGCATTCATCCATCCAGAAGATGTGCATCGAACGGCAATAACATATCCGTTGAAGACTTAAATTTTTTATTTGTCTCTTAATCTAATTCACTTTGATGTTAATGTAATAATGTAAGACTGAATGTGTTATTAGTTGTCAAAGGTCAGTTACAAAGAGACTGGTAAAACAGACCTGAAGTTTTGATGTTAACTGAAGAATGTCATTTGTATCTTCAGAATATTATAAGTGAAATGGAATTCGAATGATAAGTTCTCTGGTATGTAGTTTTCATCAATTGATTTCCGTCTGAGATATGTTAGGATTCAGTATTATGCATTAGGCAGAAAAGATGTGCACAGTGGATTAATATATTTCCTAAACAATTAGGCCTGATTTTGCAGCCGAGAAATAAAATAAAAGCTCATAAACCCATATTCTTTTAATCATAATTGAATCCAGAGAAGTTTTTTTTTTTTTTTTTTTGCCTTTAGAAACTTTAGCTTCAGGAATTCTGAGTAAAGAGCCAACGTATGTCGTCTATATCAAATATTTTCTGTCATAACGTCACGAAGAGACAAGAGGTTTACCATAGCGTCCCCACGATCTCGGTGGACAAAAAACGTAAAGGACAGGTCTGTGAAAGCAAAAATGTCAGGGGGCTAATGAAACGGACAGAGAATGATGGAGATACTTCACAATGTAGAGCCCTAAATACCAAGGCATGTATACGACAAACAGATCTTGCAGGTCCTGTAAAGCAAGGAGGTTTCCCTATATGATAGGACCAGGAAAACAACCGTTCAGGTGAAGTGGGTAAAAGTGAACATAACTATGACTTGCATCATAAAACAATACATTCGTTTTTGTCATAATGAAACAGGATGGTTTTCACTCCTTGTAAAAAGTCTTATTGTTGATGTTGATGTTTGTATCCGTATTTTCCTTTTGTTTCTTAGTGATCGCTTGTTGATATACGTTATGTTAAGCTTTAATTGTTTTCAAACTGTTTGTGAACTCGTTTGAATGCAAAGAGAGAGAGGAGTTTCTTATAGATTTAGTTAATTTAACAATGTAGATATATTCATTTCTATTATTAAGTTTTTCTATTGAACATAAATATTATAAAAAAAATATTTAAGATCTAAATATCATCAGTCTTCAAATAGAAAAATAATGTGAGAAAGAGATAAAAGGAATAAATATATATTAAGATGTCTGCAAACACTCCCAAATGTTTGTTGAATAGATTGTTCAATAAATGTTGTGTAGATGATAGACATTACGATAACAAATCTGCAATTCAACGCTGTCAATAAACTGAATTGCACTTTACGAAGATGACAATTATTGTAGGTATACATTCAGCGTTTTTTCTATTACGGTAAGATAGGGAATTTGATGAGAATTTCTGTGGGTGATAGATTCAAATAAGTTCTTCCCTCACACTTCCACATCGGTATTAACGAGCTCTTCTTATATTACTTGAGATTGTAAGAACGCTTGTCATAATGTAGATATAAAGTATCTCTGAAACCTTGGTATGCTGTACAGTTTTAGCCTATTCCTAACTATTCTTAGAACCCATAACCAAAATTTGTGTCCTCACTTACGTGGGATAACAACTCCCTTCCCCATTAACTTTACAAGGCAATGTTAGGTTCCATTATTTAGGGAATATCAACTAAAAGATTGATTTTCTTTACAGAACAATGAAGTATTTCTTGGAAGAGTTGTATGGAGGACAGTTGATTGGTAAGTAAAAGATTGCTTAAATTAAAAGGCAAAAAGAGTCATATTAAACGGATTTTGAACGAAGAGAAAAATCTATTTTTGGGGGAGGTAGCCATGTCGTCCTGATGGAAGTTCCTTCGTTAGTAGCTTCCTAGGTATATTTGAGTACAGTGATATATCCCAGGGAATTTACCAAAGGTATCCAGAATTCTAGCTCCCGGAGCAAATATCCCTTAAAAATTTTAAAAGGGATATCGCGTAATATCACAGGACATATTCTTGACACGTCGCATAACTATCTACACCCCTAATAGCGTTTTCGCTTTGAGGGGAAAAGTAGCAATAATTATAGGAGAGTCGTTAAAAAGGCAACGCTCCTATCACCGTACTGTAAATAGTGCGCCAATCCTCCACCTCGCGGCGCCACCTAACCATTCTTTGTAGCTTTGTATGTGTTACAGATACAGTACTATAGGGAGGGATTCATTATCCTTTTGTCAAAAAGAGAGCGGGTCCATCAGGACGACATGGCTACCTCACCCAAAAATAGATTTTTTGTCTCGCTCAAAATCCGTTTTTGGGCTCAGGCCATGTCGTCCTGATGGAAATTTACCAGAGCATTAATATATCTGTGGATTTTCAATAGTGCCGTTCATCTCGAGATAAATTTTCCTTTGGTCTTCTGGACCTAGAGACACTTGATGTTACCGTTATACGTCATTCAACTAATCATAGAATATGTCAGTGCTTCCTGCCCCCTACAGGGAAGAGTCTGGGTAGACTCTAGGAAAAAACCAGAGGATTGTGAGTTCAAGGAACAATCTAGCAAACAGTTTGTATATTAGTGTCGTCATATACATAAAACATAGTTTGTACTTAGATGGCATTGATCTGTGTAGGTTACTGATACCTCTCGAGTCTGGTTGTAAAAGAGACAGACAGGTTTATATACATGTAGGAAACCTTAATTCAGTAAGATAAACAGTTTAGTATAATCAGTCCTTACCTGTTTGCTTGGAACAGTAATAACCTTAGTTCCCAATGTTTTCTTTAGTATTGATAGGATCAAATGACACTCTGACTTTTTATTCATATTTTAGAATATTTGGGGTGAAAAGAGACGCAAAGATTCCTGCTATTGTTTATTACAATAAAAATAGAAACCATGGCTGTAATCAATTACATTTTACGCTGAACAATTCTGCATAAAGGCAAAATTAGTAATAACAGAAATATAATAAGTTTCACCTGAAAAGGAAACACAAGCCACTCTATGGGAAATATGAATATTTCACTATGAATTCTATTGTTACAAGGAACACTGTGCATATAAGTATGCATGGCACTTGTGTTAGTCTATTATGCTTAATGTCACCTGTGTAGTTAGAACACTCTATAGTGTCATCACTAGACACATCATTCAACATGATATACCTTAAGAGTCTATCATGTACACCCTTCACTAAAAGTCCCAAATAGTGCACTGTTCTTCGCAGAAATCAAGCGGCAGGTTTTAGTACACTACCTGCCGCCCTCACATAATATTTTATTTCCTGTAATTGCTTCGCGTAATGTTTGAAAAATACTCTGGATGACTTATATCCAGTATAAGCATGAAGGCTTTCAAACGACTTGGTCTGAAAGAAATTTAGAGACGAGGCAACTTTCCTCGGATCACGACCAGCGGGTGCACTGTCTGGATCCGTTCTGTGAATAAAATAGGTGATTTTCGCCCTTATCTGTTTCAAGGATAACGTTGAACCTGATGTTTCTCCCCTGAAAAGCTGACCTCCATTAAAGTCTGAAGTTCTACAAAGATAGACCTTTAGGCATTCCATTGGGCAGAGGGATGCTTCTTCCTTCAGAGGGCAGATTCTCCAGGGACCCCACCTCTTAGTGGGCAGCTCGTTCTTGGCGAGAAACGTTGGGTCCAGTAAGAGGTTTAGTTCTCCGCAGTCTGTGAACTGAATGTGGCCATCATCCCTAGAGAAGGCCACTATTTCGCTAACTCTGGCTCCTGAGGCTAGTGCAAATAAGAATATCACCTTTTTGGGGTTAAGCCATGTCGTCCTGATGGAAGTTCCTAGAGGGTAGCTTCCTTGGGTATATATAACTACGGCGATATTCCCAGAGAATTTACCTTAAGGTACCCAGAATTATAACTCCTGGAGCGAATATCCCTAATAAAAGAACCAGGGATATCGCGAAATATCAGAGGACGTATTCTTGACACGCCACATAGCAATCTGCACCCCGAACAGAGTTAACACTTCGAAGGGGTCAATTGGCAAGAAAACAAAAACGAGAAAGAAAAGGAGAGCCGCACGCAAGGTATCTCTCCTTTCCTGTTTCGTAAGCGTGCATTGCGCCGCTCACAGCGCCATCTGTAATCCTTTTTGCATAGCTCAACAACTCGGTGTTTTTTCCCTGTGTTTCTCGCAATTCTCGGATTATTTCAACTTATAATGCTTTCTCCAATTTCTTTTGCTTCTGATAAGTTGAGTATTATTTCTTTTATGTATAAATGTAAGCTCTTGGTAATTTTAAAAGTGATTTGATAGTGATATTGTTGTTACAAGAGCTGTTGCCTACCGGAGGCGTCCTGGACGCTGTCGCTCGCTAGGTATGAGTTATTTAGTTAGCCAGAGCGACGTTCCCGGCTGTTTCGCTTTAATAATTTTAGCGGTTTAGCGTTACATAGGATTTTTTTATATGATGCTTTTAGTATTTTTGTTTTGGCGAAGGATTTGCCGATTCTGGCCTACGCTAGACCTTGTAGCCTAGTCGTTTGGCCTTAGTACTTTCCTGCATGATATTCAGATTTCCTAGTGTTTTTAAAATTTTATTGAAGCTTTAGGCAGTTTTATACATTCAAGATTATGTTGATTTTCTTCCAAGATAGTATACGAGTGAGTTTCGGTGATTTACGTAATCGATTCTCTTTGCACCTAGGCTAGTTGTCTATGGGGCCTTAGTATACTTTATCACACTCCCCGGTTGCTCTCTTCTCTTCGGAGAAGGTGTGCAATCCCTTTCCCTCTTTTTAAGCCTTGGACTTAACCCTAGTGGTTTATCTGAATTGACTTTAGATACAACTATATTAGGGTGTTTCTGTTCCTTCCTGTTTCCAGTAAGTCTGGCTTCAGGGAGGGGGCAGGACATCAGAGTTTTTAGTCTGAGCCTGTTTATGTCTAGCTTGTGGTTGAGAATCCCTTGCTAGACTGACAACAGGCATAGGAGACTTAGCCTCCTTAGTTCACTTTCAAAGGTTTCTGTACGAGATGATTCCTTCTTCTTGTGATTTAGAAGACTAATCCAGTGTTGTTGTTCTCGGTGTGGAGGATAAGATCCTCTTTTCTGTGAATAACAATGCCTTCCTTGCTTTGGTTCCGAGGGAGTTGGCAAGTATTGCTGGCCTCCCTCCTCGGATCTCCCCTAGGCTAAGATGAGTTTCTTGTCTACGAGTGATTCATTACTAGAGCAAGGTTGGCAGGACCCTCTTCTCCCTTTCCCCCTCTTTCCTTTGTAATGGCCCAGCCATTGCATTCCTGTCCGTCATTCTACATCTGTACCTAGCTTAGGTTAGGATGTGGGGTTGACTCAGTCCCTTGCCGGCCGGCACGCACTGCCGGCCGGCAAGGGACTGAGTGGCTTGAGTGCTGCCCGGACCTCCCTTGGTCTCTCATCCATGTTTGTCTGTAGAGCCAGATGGCATTAGTCAGGAAGCCAGAAGTTATATTCTCCCCTTCCTTATGTGCACTCTTTCGGGTTGCCGGGTTATGAGGTAGTACAGTCTCTTATCCCGGCATCCATTCTGTTTTTCTTCTAGTGTTGTACCCTAGCCCGGCTGCAGGCCTGAGTGGCCGGCAGCTGGGAAGTCGGAGTTCTCTGGTTCTTTTGCTGCCGGCCGGCATTGGTTGTATACCTTTGCCGACCGGCTATATATCACACAATTGTCTGCTGGCCGCTACGATTAGTGGCCGGCAGCCAGGTGTGGTTGTTGTTAGCTGCCGGCCGGCACATGCATTTGAACCAGCGTTCTTCCGCCTTATAGTTTATAGGTAGTATACTTTGGAACTAGTTAAGGTGTGTGCCGCATTACCTTCTATACTGTAGCCAGTATTTTTCAGTATAGTATATACTGTAGGGAGAAAACTATAGTATAGTATTTGTTACAACCCTAAGTTTTTCTAACACTTTTGTGTTATCTTGCACAGCCGTTTGGTGTAACCTTACAGATAAAGAAAGTGAGTTCTTTCTTGTCTACTATCCAGCATTTTAAAATCACCTTTATGGGTGTGAGCTACATTTGTTTCCTCTGGAAATTATTCATTGGTTGCTCTAGTATAGATTAACCATACGATTTTATTATCTGGAAGGTTGCGCCAATTGACTGTGCGGGAAATACAAGTGTGTGTCTTTCCTTTCTTTAGTTATGCTAAGCTATGTATATCCAGTGATACGTAGTTCACTTGATACTCATGGAATTTTCTTCTCTTTACAGGAGGACCATCCGAAGTGTGGAAGCGTTTTCTGCAAAGTCCGCAGCAAGAACTTCTGCGGACATGATTTGTGTAGGAGGCACGCAGCATGTGCATTCTCCAAAGGGGATCTCCGGTATTGGGACCCGCAGGTATGTACCGTGTGCACAAACCTGATTACTGAGGCTTTTGATTCCCTTAAGACGGCGGAGTCAAGGGACGCAGCAAGGGAGAAACTTCGTACCTGGGTAAGGGGCTTTCAAAAGAAACACTTCTGGGCCCTATCTTCCAAGTGAGAAGATGAGGGTTACCTTTTCCCCAGGGCGTCAGCTGAGGCAGTGATTTCCCAGCCTCAAGTGGAGATATCAGTGGTTCAGATCCCTGTGGATGCTGAAGTCGCAGACGCCCTGCAGGACATCCAATTGGACGATAGGATGTCGGAGGTGTCCGAGCGTCTGGAAGATGACCTACTGGCAGAAGACAAGGATGAAGAGCAGGCTCCACACAATGAAGAAGAAGAGGTCGACGAGGTGTCGGCTACTCCGGTTCGGGCCCCTGAACCTATTCCCTCAACATCATCCTCTCTCCCAGAAGAGCTGGGAAAGACCCTTTCCTCCATCGTTTGAATGATCCAACAGATGCAGAGGGAGAATAATGAGAAGGTGGCTGCAATGGAGCTGAAGATGCGGAGACTTGCAGCATCACGTGGGCCCCAGAAGGAGCTCAGCGTGAAAGACCTTCCCTTGTGCTCAGATGCTAACCCTTGGAAGTATGCTGAGCACATGCCTATGACGACGGGAAAAATCGTTATTTCGGAGAAGTTGGGCTCAGTCCCCCTTGAGGATGTGGAATTCTGGCCCAGCAAGGAGTCGTATCCGGACTGTTATGTCCGTCTAAGGAAGGAACTAGCCTCAAAGGAAGAAACAGAGCCGAAGGAGGTCATAGTTTTGGACCACGCTAAGGCTCAAGCTTTACTGTCAAGCTCGATGAAAGAGAGGGGCTTCACAAACTCAAAGGTACCTGCTTTGAGTAAGAAGCTCCCTTCCTTTGTGTCCTCTCCTTCTAGAGCCTTCCCCTTTATGCAGAAAGGGTTTACGGCTGTGCTGAAAGCAGTCGAGGCAGGTAAGCCATGCCCCTCTTTGGAGGAGTGTAAACCTTTGTCTTTGGCCCTACCCATGGACCACAAGGACTGGAAGGACGTCCATCTTACCTTCTCAGTCGGGAAGTTGGAGGCTGATATTGCCGGACGTCAGTTCGGTGAGAACCTCCCCAAGCTGTCTTACTTTCTTTTGTAAAGGGAGCTTGAGACAAAAGAAAGACTTGCTGCCTCAATGTCTCATCAAACGACTCTGGAGACAATGGCAAGTGACCCCAAGGTCCATGAGATGTTCATGGTAGTGGCTAAGACACACCTAGTCACAGTGACGAAGGACCTTTACAGCTTCGTCAAAGCTTGGAGGGCTTGTAGGGAGTTCGTGTTCGCCTCGGCTGCGGTGAGGCACGAGCCAAGGAAGCTAATCTCCTCCAACATTTGGGGCAAAGACCTCTTCCCTAGTGAAGCGGTCAAGGAGGTTGTAGATAAGGCCGGCACGGAGAATAGAAACCTTCTCCAGAAGTGGGGCCTATCTCTCAAGAGAAAGTCTTCCCCGGATGAGGGTCCTCAACCAAAGAGGAAGACTAAGAAGACTAGGCTACCCTCTCGGCCAGCCAAGCCATTCAGACAGCAGCAGCAACAGCAATTTCCTATGCCTACAGTGCCCCAGATGGTGGCACAAACTCCGACGACGTACCAGTGGGTACCCCAAGCGGTGTCGACGCAGTCTCCGGCATTCAACCCAGAGTTCGTAGGGCAGTCAACTACCTTACGAGCGAAGCCTAGAGGAGCAGCCAGAGGCTCGTCTAGACGCTCCTCAAGGGGGAGGGGATTCAGGGGTGGTCGCGGTCAAGGAGGCAAAGCCTCAGGGCAACAGCAGTCAAAGTGAGATGATACCGGTAGGAGGGAGACTTCAGAATTTTCGGGATCATAAAGTCCTTATATCCTGTTCTTATGGTAGTTGGGTTATTCACGTCGTCTATAATGGGCGATTCCATAATCATGGTTCGGGGAGAAAGAAAGTCTAGCTGCCTTTAAAAGTCATCACCGTTATGACTAATAACACAATATATCTATAAAGGAAAATGTTATACCAAGTAAAACATAATTGCAAATAGTAAACATTATATAAAACAATAACTTATGTGACTATGACAAACATTACCTTTTGTGTAAAAACCTTCCTCCCCTAAACTGTTTCTCTTAGTTGACAACAGATGATCGAGAATTTTTCATGAGAGGAATTATACAGAAGAGTAACCACAATGTCTACAGATTTACAAAAAAAAAAAAAAAAAAAAAAAAATGGCAGAACAAATATGGACTATAATCCGAATGTTTAATTACTTATATCTCGCTAATTACAAGAAAATGCATTTACTATATGCATTTAATGGGTAAAATCGTATCTATTAGGCATAAGCAAAATATGAAATTGAATTACTCATTCAGATTATGTTGAAGAATAATTATCCTTTTTAAAACGATTATGATGTGATCCTGAGGATTGATCATTATATTACCAGCATTGTTTCCACTTGACTCCTCACAAGCAAAATCTTATTTAGATCCAGCATTGCCACATTCAAATGTCCTTCACATTTCCGAATGTTATTACATCTTTCCACGTTGGATCTTTTCACCTTCAACGATGAACTATCAGAATTCTCTCTCTCTCTCTCTCTCTCTCTCTCTCTCTCTCTCTCTCTCTCTCTCTCTCTCTCTCTGTCCCTCATCGCTGGGATAATGGTATTTCTCCTTTGAATAATAACATTGTTGGGAATTAGGTGTTTCCCTTTTGTAAGGCAACAGGTTATGCCTACAAGAAGTTATCATTATCTTGAAATACATCACAGGCAAAGAGGAGAAAAAAAGTTTTTAGTGAAGGTGTGAGATAACAGGAATGGAAATGAAAATGGGAATAGGAATGGGAATGGGATCCAACAAAAGGGAATTCTGGAAGGCCAAAGGTTTTCGCTTTCTCATAGGTGAAGGAAAGGTCACAAGGAAGGATGGAAGGAAGGAATGAAGGAGTTTTTGCCGTTGGACTTCAGGTTTGATAAGGAAAAGGTAATTTGTGTAAGTGAAGGAATCTATTCTGCAAAAGAAGAGAAGATTCTTGTTTTCTTTCTATTGAAAGGAAGAAGCCGAGGGTGACGGTGACGAAGGAAAAAGACCTGCTAGACACCTTAGGCTATTTACTCTTGTCAGTCTGACTATCAATGAGTGAATAGGAATCTCTCTCTCTCTCTCTCTCTCTCTCTCTCTCTCTCTCTCTCTCTCTCTCATGCTTACGTTAATCACACTACATACGCTTCATCAACGATATCCCTGCCAAAAATAATTGACTGTGCATTAGGGAAGCATATTCAAACATTAATACTGCTTCCTGCATCATTAACAGCTTTCAGTCTCTAAGGAAAACCAAAACATTCGTTTGTGTTATCTTATATTTCCTATTTTCATTTTCCCTGGGCTTTTTTTTCATCTGAGCATCAAATTTCTCTGCGTTTTTACACACATTTATTTAATACATATAAATTATATATATATATATATAAATATATATATATGTATATATATAATTTATACATATATATATATATATATATATATATATATATATATATATATATATATATATATATATATATATATATATATATATATATATATATATATATACAGTGTATGTATAAATTAGATATATATATATATATATATATATATATATATATATATATATATATATATATATATATATATATATATATATATATGGATTAAATCTTTATTCTATCACCAAAAGATTCATTTCCTTACCATGGTAAAAACATTAAAGGTTACCACCATAGAGTATTTATATCATAAAGTGAATCATACGAAAAAACACGAATAATAAATTATTATTATTCACAGCTTGGAAAATTATAGGCACAAAAACAATGTCTTTTATGAGCCTTCGTGCTGTTGGACAACATCAGATAAGCATCGGAAGAAGAAGAAGAAAACCTCATTTATGAGGGTAAATAAATCCATTGTGTACAATATTCCCCAGGATCGTTCAATACCAGAAGATAATTAGATTACTCTCTCTCTCTCTCTCTCTCTCTCTCTCTCTCTCTCTCTCTCTCTCTCTCTCTCTCTCTCTCTCTCTCGATGAAATATTGCATCATTAGATCTTGATTTTTTATATTGTTCGCTCCTCAGGAATTTAATTGCCCAGATGAAAGCAAGAGAAGAGATAAAAGAAGGAATAATTGAAGGAGATAGAAAGAGCAAGAGACAACTGAAAGAGCAAAGGAGACATTCATTACCTCACCTTACCTCACCTAAGGAGACCAATAAGAGAAAAAGCGAAAAACATATTAAGAGAAACACACATTTAGCTCAACATTATTCATTTCAACATTACTCAACATAATCACCAAGATTGCTTCATTGGGATTTTCAAAATAATGGATAGAGAACTTGTTTGAATATTTTATTGTAAATTTTATCTCATATCGTTTATTTGTTTCCTTATTTATTTTCCTCACTGGGCTATATTTCCCTGTTGAAATCCTTGGGCTTATAGTATCTTGCTTTTCCAACTAGGGCTGTAGCTTACCTAATAATAATAATAACCATAATAATAGTAATAATAATAATAATAATAATAATAATAATAATAATAATAATAATAATAATGATATTAATGATGATAATAATAAAAGTAGGAAACAGAAATTAGATATTTTTGAGTTTGACAATCCATCGAAAAGTCAAATCGACGGATTTTGCTTATGCAAATTTTTTTTTTATTTTTTTTTCAAGGAATATTAAATCGCTTTTTCAGTTTTGGATGGGATAGAGAAGCTTGTTGACCGATTTGGTTTTGGTCGACTCAAAATGAAATGAAATCCAAAAAGAATCGGATGAAAATTCTTTTATGCCCAAATAAGTCAGCAAACACAGTTCGTTTTACACCAAAATATAGATAATAATACAATTAATATTGCAAATGTTGAGTAAATCTGTTCTTGTGGGAATTTTACTTATTTGTTAGACCTTTTAAGATTTGACAATTCAAGCTATATAGGGACTCTGCCTAATTAAGTATTCGACCGAGTAATTTCAATACAGCGAAGTTAAATATATATATATATATATATATATATATATATATATATATATATATATATATATATATATAAATTTCTACCTCATACTTGGGATCGAACGCTAGCCCCTTCTAATGAAAGGCCAGGTCGAAACCAACCATGCCACGAGAGCCCATAAAAG
>NC_090749.1:7047666-7120329 GCF_036898095.1 Palaemon carinicauda
CAGTGAACGTTTACTCAATACCAGGAATTCCTCACGAGTTTGGGTCAGATGGATAGATTTTTTTATCAACATAATGATGTATTTTAGAAGAGTTTGAGCTTTTTGACCTTTTAAAATTTTGTTTTTGTTTTTATAGTTATTTTTGATAATTTTGAATATAATATTTTATATCATATTGGGAGTACTAGTGAAAATTTACATATATTTTAGTAGATGGAAAAATTAAATTTTCGGAAAGAGCATGATGAAGTTTATGTCGCATTGTTGGTACACAACTCACTTTACATAATGTATTGCAAATGAACTATTATTGGAAACCCTTAAGAAATTAGGGTTGAGAATATCTATTAGATCCTATAAGGAATTCTTTTCCAGCTGAGTTAGTTATATCTATGACTATATCACCATCTTTTCATCTCCCACAGCTATATTCCCCACTCTTACTCCCATACTACACTACTCCTGACCTTGGGTAAAAGAATATTTGTTGTATAATTGTTGCATTCATCATACTTAACCATGCTAATCATGACCCACTTGTTTGTATTGAAACCCAAAGTGGATGGATCCATACATGGCATCATTGTTGATATTTTAAGAAATAAATCGCAAAGGGTAGTTTTTGATGGGCACCATAGTGAGTATAGGAATGTGGTGTTTAGTGTTCCTCATGGCAGTGTTCTTGGCTCATTACTTTTCTTCTTATATACACATGACATGTAGTTTGGCCTCGAAAACAAGTTTGTTACATATGCAGATGATGTTAATCTCTTTGCATCAATTCCATCTCCTGGATGTAGACCTGGAGTTTTTAAATCCCTTAGTAGAGATCTTGCTACAATTAGTGTATGGTGCAAATTATGGGGTATGAAGTTGTATCCTATCAAAACACAAAATATGATTGTAAGTAGGTCAAGGACAGTGGCTTCATAACATCTGGATCTCAGCATTGATAATGTTTCTGGAGCTCTGTATAACTAAAAATTTTAGGTGTGATTCTCGACAGCAAATTTTCTTTTGAGAAACATAGTAGGTCAGTGTCTTCTTCAATTGCCGCCTCTCCCCCACAAATTGGCTTATTAAGAAAGTCTTAAGATTTTTGTTGATCAATTTAGTGTGAAGAAATGTTTTAATTCTTTCATTCTACCTGGTTTTAAGTATCGTTCTCCTGTTTGGTCTTCAGCTGCTGATTCTCATATTAGGATGTTGGAGAGGAACTCATGGTCTATCAAATTTCTTATTTCCGATCTCGATATTAATCTCTGGCACCGTCATTCAATTAATTCATTATGTAGGTTGCATAATATTTTCATAATTCTGACCATCCTTTTCATTCAGATCTTCTTGGACTGTTCCATCCTGCTCGTAATACTAAGCCTGAAGTTAATTCTAATAGTCAGATCTCCATCATGATGTTCAATACTACAAAATATTCCAGAAGTTTTCATTCAGCTGTTACCAAGTTGTGGAATGATCTTCCAAATCAGGTAGTTGAATCAGTACAACTTCAAAAGTTCACACTTGCAGCAAATGTTTTTTATGTTGAACAGGCTGACATGTCTTTTTATAGTTTATAAAGGAAATATCTATTTTGTTGTTACAGCATTTAAAATATTTTCATTTTAATTGTTTATTATTCCTCATATCATTTATCTATGTCCTTATTTACTTTTCTCACTGGACTATTTTTCTCTGTTGGAGCCCTTGGGCTTATAGTATCTTGCTTTTCCAGCTAGGTTTATAGCTTAGCAAATAATAATAATAATAATAATAATAATAATAATAATAATAATGGATATATGGAGTTCTCTTTGATGAGAGAGAGAGAGAGAGAGAGAGAGAGAGAGAGAGAGAGAGAGAGAGAGAGAGAGAGAGAGTATACTGATGGAGAATATGTCTAGGATTAAATAGCAAGTGATGGTTCTAACTTTCCTGAAAGGATCGACCAAAATCTATTCGCTTCTTACTGGAGATATCGGAACTTGTGTGAAATATCACATTAAATTGATTAAACTTTTCTCTCTAATGAAAACAAATTATTCCCAAATGAAGAGGAAAATTGCAAAGAAATCAGTCTGCTGTATAACTTGAAATCTCTGCTTGAGCAGACCAGTGAACTCTGCATCAGTGCTGACACTGACTGCGTCACCCTATTCCATTAATTAAAAGATACCTTTAAAATATTGCTGACTCTACTTCCACAAATGAATTCTATGTACTTTTTTATTCTTATCATCATTATCATTGAAGAGGTGATGGCCGATGTCAAACAGATTCTTTTGGCCACATATCCCATGTTCGTATTATGAAGTGCGCAAAATATGTTTATTTTCATATGCAAGAAAATCATCATTTTGGTAACCTTCTGTAGGGATATTTTGCAATTCAGATTAGCCTAATGTGCAATAGTTATCTGTTATTTAATATCATCGTAAATTGAATGAATATCCATTCCTCCAAGATAGACAAACTATTACTATTAATACTTTTTAGAATATTTATCTTATATTTTTTCTTAATTAAGAATAATTTCCCTCCCCATTGAATTATACTTTAAGTTCATGGTAACTCGAAAACAAGGTAATGTTTTTTGTCTTAGAGTTTTGGACATTTGGTTGCAAAATACATTCAACCCTAACGCCTAACTCTCTCTCTCTCTCTCTCTCTCTCTCTCTCTCTCTCTCTCTCTCTCTCTCTCTTTAAAAAGACCATCAAGAAAAGTTTGACGTGAAACTCAAACCATAATCAATGAAAGATGAAGGACCAGAGAGAGAGAGAGAGAGAGAGAGAGAGAGAGAGAGAGAGAGAGAGAGAGAGAAAATTTCTTCCCCGTTTTAAGTTTTTCTATTTCTTCCTATTCGTTGATCTCTTCTCCGATTTCGTCTTTCATAACAGTGATTTCTGCTTTAGGATTCAAGAGTCTTTTGTTTTGTCATAAAGAATGCTTTTGTTCTGCGTTTATCAACATCGCACACACTTTATTATGATTAATTATCCCCTATTCTAATCCCCAGAGAGAGAGAGAGAGAGAGAGAGAGAGAGAGAGAGAGAGAGAGTACCAGATTTCTTAACAATCATAAGAGTGAATAGAGACTTTGAGTGTTCTTGCTTACTAAAGCAAAACATAATGAGGCTTTAGTAGTAACAGAAGGAGATTTTATTGAACGAGAGAAATTACGGAGTCAAGTGAAATAAATGTTCAAAAGGAAACATAAAAAAATACTGTAAAGTGAGATGGATTAGATTTAAAAACTATTTCTTATATAGACGCAATGAATTTCATGTTCCTGATATATTGATTCTTTGGTTATGATCACAGCAGCCATGATTGTTTTTTTACTATCGTCGTCGGTTTGGTTTGATGAGGAGTTACTCTGGGTACCAATGTCGGCAGGACATGCTTTGTCTATTTTCTGTGTCTATTTGCTTTGTCAAGTATTTGACAAAGGGACATAGACGAATATGTCTACAACAAGAAGTCAAGTGAAGAGTGAATTCCCATGTCAAGTTCAGTCCAAAGTATTCTTCAATCCAACAGAATTACTTTGATTCTAACTTTATTTCTTGATGAAATACAAGTTTATATTATTTTTTTGTGACTGGAATTTTTTGTCACATCTTCAAATGCACAAATTAAATACATTCCTCTAAGTCATTATCTTAGTCAATAAGACGGAAAATGTGAATGAAAGGAAGAAATGAAAAATGTTTAAAAAATCATCAATAATAACATTAAAACAAGTCTTGTGTGAAATCATTAATTTTCTCTCTCGGAGGATTTGACTTTTTTCAGATTCGGTCAGGTATAAATTTCCTTTTATCTGGAGACGATTTGATTATAAATGGTTTTAAATTGATTTCTTGTCACTTCACTGCGCGATCTAATCTAATTTTGTAACAGTCATGAAATAAGAAAACTCGCTGGCTTTACGCGAGAACATACACACAAATTCAAAGTACGTTTTGGAAGAGGTAGACTGCAATATATCCTGAAACACATCCTTATAAACTCTGCAGTTGAATGGACGAGAGCATCAGCACAACTTTTGAGACACCGAGAGAGAGAGAGAGAGAGAGAGAGAGAGAGAGAGAGAGAGAGAGAGAGAGAGAGAGAGAGAGAGAGAGAGAGGACGAACACCTTTGGCATAACATATTTGCCTCATTTGACGAAAGGAAGACTTTTATACATTTAATGTTTCAGTTGAGAAGTCTACTGCCAATAGGATTACAGAGAAGTGTATCATCAAAGGGATATCTATAGCCCCTCCTGATATCATCCAGTGTGCAACAATAGAAACACTTTCTGATCCCCGCAATATGGAAAGACTTTTTAGAAAAGTTAATGGTGACTTTTTATTAATGTGTTAGAACATTTAATATGGTTTCTATTTGACGGATCTTACAGGTGGGATTTAGAGGCTAATGTGTTTGATGTTAACCCTCTTCTAAACAACTTCTTCGTATAGATCTTATTGTTTTATAGTTGAAATCAAGATTAGAAGATCGATTGATTTGAGGTTTTCTGGCATCCTGACATCTAAGGTCATTGACGCCGATATCATTTATTATATATAAAGAATAAAAGAATATTCAATTAAAACAATAAAAGCAAAGATGTCATTTCAAAAGTTAAATAGGTTTCAGAAAGATTAGAAGAATCAATGTGGAAATTGACTTTTGAAAATTAAAGGAAAATTTGATTTGTGGTTTTAATGGGTGTTCATGCTCTGATTGAACATTGTCATAAGAATTAACTTTTTACTCTATATTCTTCTTTTGAAATATCATTATATGTATGGAAAGTCTTTGCCTCAAGAGAAAATATTCTTTATAAAGTTTAGAAAATGAATTATGAACATAGGTAACCTCAAATTGTTACACTCGTTGTCATTATGGTCTTATACTCGAGGTGTTACACCTGTCAAACTATAAGATATTTTAAGTTGTAAAAACGAAAAATTATTCCGACTCTTACTTAATAAAGGTGATTGAATCAATTAATTTTGTTGGGAACAGGATCACAAAAATGCTGATAAATGTCACTTAATATCTTACTGAGCAAAAGTCTTAAGAGGAAAATACAACGATATTTAGCTGTTGTAAGCAGTTCATTCTTAAGAAATTTCGCTCCAAACTTGAGCACGAGAACAGGGCTCCTTCAAATATATTTCGTAGTAAAAAAGGTGAAAAAAAATGAAATGACAAATAAAGCTTTACTAACCAAAAAAGACATTCTCCATAATAAAATCCCATCACAACTAACAACAATGGCTTTTAACTTGATCAACGCTAATGGGAAACCAATGCCGTTAAAAATCCAGCTCATCCTGAGCGAAACTTATGACTGACTGTTAGGTAACACAGACGCTCAAACGGCCAATCAAACGAAGGAGGAAATTGGCCAACGGTGGAATTGTTAAGCCATTGGTATCGTCAACGGCTCATCTGGGAAGGACTATTACTTTCCGATAGGCTGTGAAGATTAAGTGGATAGAAGGATGCGATGTTGATACAAATGGATTAATTAAGGAGACTCTCATACGAAGTTTAGCGGAATGCGCACAATAATTTAAAGCGTAAGGTAGATATGTTTCAGGGAATTCAGATTTACACAGAAATATATAATACATATTTATACACACATGATCGCACACTGTACACTCTTTTTTAGTTTTCTGTATCTTTTCTTGTCTTCAGGGAGAGAATTTCGAAGGAAAATGCTATTTTTTACTGCAACAGCACAGTAGCCAATTTCATCTTTTCCTTAAAGATGCTATCGATTATTGAGCAATAGATATGAATAGTTTCGTAGTGTGAACGAAAACATTTCATAACGGAATCCTTCAAGTAGTTCACCTTTAGTTTTCTTTTTGAATGAGAAAAAGGTTATTGAGGAAATAGGAATAATGTTGCAATGCAAGAGTTATATGATGAGAGGCTCTTCCAAAATGTATTGTTAGTCTGGACACGAATTCGTAACCTACAAACAATTTAATGAATCCATTCACAAGCACACTCGACTATTGCAAAATTGCATTCACAGCTGCACCTAATGAAAACAATTAAGTTTCCGGGAAAACTTTGAAAGACAGAAAGTTTTCCAAATTAAAACGGATGATTAAAGAAATATCTTTGGGAAACTGAACCAACTGCAGTGTAAGATCGCTTTCCCACAATGCCTTTTGCCAACGCAGATAGATGCGTTCCAGACACCGCAATATCTGCGGTTGTTTACTAAATGTTGCCGCACACAGCTGCGGTAATTAAGGTGGGAGATTCGTTCATTCAGTCTATAGTGAACTGTAAGGTTAACAACAATGCATAAGAGAACGAAAAGAAAAGTCGGGACAGAGAGAGAGAGAGAGAGAGAGAGAGAGAGAGAGAGAGAGAGAGAGAGAGAGAGAGAGAGAGAGAGAGAGAGAGTATGAATGAAGAATTATTACACCTGAGATCCATCCATCAAGACATTAAACACATCAGAATTTGTGATCTGTATCAAACAAGTGAACCAGTGAAGGAGAAAAATTTAATTGAACAATCTTCATTGCATTTTCCTATTCAGTGTTTTGCACTTAGTAAGATTCCACACTAATTCCTAACGGGATTTACCAGAATGACTAACTAATTAAAGTAATTATATCGTTAATCAGTTTCTTACCAAATCAACAAAAACTGATATTTAAGAAAATGAACAAAGAAAGTGAAGTGAAGACGAACTTTTCTTCACAGAGACAATGATCTTTAAACTCTCACCAATAGACTTGATTATAATGACTCTATCTTTCATTAATTGTGCAATAACTGATCCTGCTTCATTGGTAATGGCATTCCAGTTAGAATCAAAGCTGCAGCACCATTCATTTGGAAGTCATATCATTGGTATAGAATTAGTATTTCCTAATCTTTACTAAAGGGGTTCTAGGGATAACTCCATCTACAAGGGATTTGGCCTAGATTTTATTTTCAAATTCACCATTTCATTATTTCTATGAAAATGACATTTTTATTGATATGGTCATGTGACTCATGTCAGTCTTCCAGCCCTTCCCTTAAAACCATATTCACCAGATGGACGATCTCTCTACAGCGTCGTTCTTTAGTATTCCCTCAAATGTCGTGTTCATCACAATTCTCATTTGATTCCGTCACACACTGATGGGAATACATACATAAATGACATGAAATCATATTAACACCAGGATACTTGAAATATACACTTTCATTTCCTAATGGAACATAGCATCAAAACTAAATCTCTCTCTCTCTCTCTCTCTCTCTCTCTCTCTCTCTCTCTCTCTCTCTCTCTTCACAGTGAACCTCTAATACATAATATAGTGGCAAGACAGAGGAAATTACTTCCTTGAGGCCCTCTTGCTTCCTTTAACAGTTGACTTTAAGACTTTTGCAGTCCATTGCAAAAGTTCGCAGATGTGACAGTATCGGCGATGGTGTTCTTTCTATGACTAAAATACTTTTTACTCTTTTAGATCTTTTCTTTAATTTGTGTGTTTAGTTTCATTTGCTTAAACGTTATTAAGATATTATCTTCCCCTATCGATAAGTAGCACAAACCTTTTTCCATGAATAATCATACTTTAAATACCTTGACATGGTGAAAGGGTTTATGTCTTGCCAGGATCAGCAAAGCTATGCTAGTCATAGCACCCATACTAGATTGGTTTGTTGTGAGAGATCAGACTAAAGTCTCCCACCATCGCCGATCTGTAATGGCCAGCCTGGTGAGGAAAATGGCCAAACCCCAGACACGGCTAAGGACATGTCTAAGGCCTCTGTCCTGTAACGGACTATAAATGGTTGCATTTGTAACGGACTATAAATGGTTGCATTTGTTGTGGTTTTTGTTGTTGTTGTTGTTGTTGTTGTTGTATGTGCCACAGACATTGCCTATTCTATGCCGGTCACCTTACATTGCACTCACTCATGATACCACAAAGTAGATCGAGAAATTATTGGTGACCGGTAAAATCCACTAAGGGAAATTTCACGACGAAGTTGGATTTAATTCTTGTCTTCCTTCATCTCTCTCTTTACTTCCTCTTTCCCCCCTTCCCTACTTATTCCCTGAATCCTTTCCCTCTCCTACTCCTCTTCCTCCCTCTCCCCATCTTCTACTCTTCTAATCGTCCTCCCCTTTCTCTTCCTCTCACTATAAAGCCACATCTTAGCTGGAGTAGATTCCCACCATCTTATCAAATTTTTGTCAATTTTATATTTTTTGAACGCAAAAATCTTCCTCTTTTTTTCCTTAATGGATTTTATTTGGTGGGGGGAGTGGTTGACCAACGTCCTTAGATTCCTTATTAACAATATATTGCAAATAACGCTTCGAGAAAAAAATGAGTTATTTTCCAATTTTTTGAAATACGATGTAATCATATTCAGGAATAACTTCAGTAATTGGATCCCATTTATTGTCTTCTCGTTAAAAATAGGAAGGTTTCGATTAATCGTTTGAAAATTCCATTGATTTGAATTCTCTGAACTTTTCTAATCGTAATCCACTTTATTTAGTCATACACATTTCAAATTAAATATTGTTGCAATTCTGCTTTTGAATGTCAACAAAGATTGTTTTCAAAAGAAGTTTAAATATGCGAAAATGAAAGCGCTTCTGTCATTGTTATAAAAATGATGTTTACATAAATTATAATAAAAAAAATTATTCAAATCTTAATACACAACAGAAAACTCAAAACAGATAAAACAAATAAATTGAAGAAAAAACAATAGAATCTAAGTTGAAAAATCTCTTTATTCAATTAATTTTGAATTTTTTAATCTTTTTATCAATTTTATTTGAATAGTGACATATTTCATATGACTTTTTTTATCCAATTCTACGTTGAATGTCCACAAAGCCCATTTACATTTGAGAGGGAAATATACAAAAACAATGTGTTTACGCCTTTATACAAAAAAAAAAAAAAAAAAAAAAAAGATTGTTGGAACCAGCCAACCTTCAGCAAGATTAAGCGAAAGTTCATTCAATTATGCTATTCCTTTCTATGCAACTTATGTTAACATCGTTGGCCAGCAAATGGATGAAAGTAACAGAGAACTTTGAGATAATTATGAAATTTGGCAAATATTACAAGTTTTTAATGCAATGTAGGTTGTAACCAAACAAAGTAAGCAGAAACATATATCTCTCCTACAAGTCAACCTTTGTACCTAAGATAAACAAGACATATATTGAAACTTCTGTATTGAGCAAAGCCTCTTGTCGCTCATCTGTTGAATCGTCAGTTTATATTTAGAAATTACGATTCCATAATGTCATTCAATCAAACCATCTGGGACGCTGAGCCAACAGCGCTGCTGAGCGGTTACTCTTTCCAAAAGCTGTCTGACTTTGAAAACCTCATTTCCTTTCACTTGGAATCTCCCTCGTTTACAGCATTCATTAGAACAGAGAGGAAAATCTTAATAAACTTAGGATATATATAACGGAATATTGGTATAAATGCGATAGGGATCGAGTAAGTTATTCATACTGTACATAGTTAATAAAGATAGATATTCTTTTCAACAGTAGAAGATTTTTCCCCTGGTTTTTCAGGCCTAGACTTAATGAAGTGACGCATCCAAGATTTATTCCGGTGTTTTTAGAGTTAATCCGGGAATGTTCAAACGCAACAGTTTCTATCTCGGGTGAAATCACTTGAAAAAAAAAAAAAAAAAAAAAACTAATTTTGTTCTAAATTTCACATATGCTTTTTATCAGTTATGGAGACTTATCTTATACCAGGTTTCTATTGTATAAAGACAAACTAATTTCCATTTCTCACTGAAACCGATTCCTTTTAAACAGGATAGTTGACGTAACTATATTTTCTCAAATAATCCATTACTTTCTGTAGCAGATCTGACTCACTGGGCTCAAGTAAGGTGTTTGGGTGTCATAGGTGAGACATATTCGCATCTTCAAGGAAAACTCACTTTAGTGTATTCTATCCTGTCTCCTCTCCTTACACAGGTTTAAAGGTTTAAAGGTCATTCATGAATGGCAAAAGCAAGGGCAGTAACATTGTTCTAGCAGGACAATGCACTAGAGACTGACCATATATACATATGATCAGCACCCAAGGCCCCTCTCCATCAAAAATAGGACTAGGGAGTGCCAGGCAATGGTTGCTGATGACTCAGCAAATAGACTTATATACTCCCTCAAACACCCCAACCTTAGCTCACAAGGATAGCGAGGTTGAAGCGACCAAATGAACTAACGAATTTGAGCGGGACTCGAACCCAAGTCAGGTGATCACCAGTCAGGGACGTTACCATATAGGCCACCACAACCCTGAGTACTTTCCAAATACGTAAATCAAGACTGGCATAATTATCCCAAGGATTTATTAAATTTTCTTCTTTGTAGTATCCTTCTTTTTAGGAAAGCATCCTTAGTGATGTTACTCTCTCCTTCTGCAACTCATTGCCGAATGCTAATGCTTCATTTATTTATGCTTCCGTTCGCAAGCTCAGATTCGAACAATATTCCTTTCCTCTGACCAAACATCCAAACATACATCTGTATGATACAGAGATTAAATATTATTAATATTTTTCTTGGATTAATTCAGGTACTTTGTAAGTATTAAATCTCATTTCAACTTTGCGATATCATTAATATTAATCTATTTTATCAATCAGATTCATTCCAGTCTGCATATAAAGCGAATCATATTAGAATGCTATCATCTAATAAGGTGAGTTTGGACGTGATAATGATTAGATTAGACATCCAGAGAAAAACAGTTGGAATTTGTGGAACCAGAACTGACGGTTTCCTTCTTCATGTGTGTTTGTCTGTCTCTGGTTATTGTTTTTTCTGCTTTAATCATGCTCTCATTTCCTTTACTTATTACCTTCAGTTTGTAGCTCCTTTCTCTTCTCCCTTTTAATGCAAATATCTTTTCCTATTACAAAAATATTATTGAATGACTCACCTCATCCAGAGGCTAATGAAATGGCCTTCCACGTGAGAGTGCAGGAGAACATTTTCGGACGGATTTGGCGTTTCCTTTGGAGCGATTTCACAGTCTTGGTCGAAGGATATCATTCCTTTGATGGTTTATCTCATCATTCATTTGGGAATCCTTTTGGCTCTGAAGTTTGTGGTAGGAAACTATTACTAAGTATTAAATTAGGATGAGAGAGAGAGAGAGAGAGAGAGAGAGAGAGAGAGAGAGAGAGAGAGAGAGAGAGAGAGAGAGAGAGAGAGAGAGAGAGAGAATGTTGTTTATTAGTGACGCAGTAAAAGAAAACCGATTTTTCTTACCGACATTTATGTAATAGCGGGATTGGAAATACTTCAGATTTATCTTGAAAATTACCTGTACATTTTCTTTGTAGATTCAATTCTAATCTTTCGTTCCCGAAAGACTATACAAGAGATTGGTATCTTATTGATACATTTCTTGATTTTCATGATCATTTCCTCCTGTTAAATCTCGTTACTCTGACTTTTCTTCCAAACAATAATCAATATTCCTTAAAAGAACAGTAGGTTATTGAATCTTAACTTCCCTTTTTCAAAGTAATAGTTTAAAGAGCTTATAATTGGCAATGGATATTGAAGTTCAATTGTTTGTGTTTACTCTAAGTAATCTCTACTATTCTAATTAAAACCTCGTTTGCTAGATGAGAGCAATAGCTATCAAAAGCCTTTGGGGAGCAAGCTCTAATAGCCATCTGTTGAGGCAAAATCAATTATTTTCTCATATATGAACAACAGAGCATAGGAGCGTCATGCGAGAGGCAATGTCAGACAAAGGGATCCAAAAAGAGTCATCAGCAAAACGGCTTTCTTTTGTGTCCTCATGGAACAAGACTTGACACATATCGCGAAACAGAGCCAGTTACAATCTCAGGCTTCATAACATTCCAATGCAAACGATGGAGTCTTTCTTGCAAACGTGTTTTGCACCATTCATTGCACTGTAACTACACAAATCTCTCTCTCTCTCTCTCTCTCTCTCTCTCTCTCTCTCTTATCAAGTCAAATGACCAATATTGGATTATCTGATCCCTAAATAGCGTGTATGGTTTAATGTGAAGGTAATGAAGCCTCATCAGTCTGTCTGTGGATTATCTGGTTAATTTCCGTCTCACAGACATTCATTACTGACAATAACTTATTCAATATATATTTCGGGTTTCATAATGGATTTCACTGATCAATCAGTAATAAATATCAAATACATGTTCGATGAGCAACCTATTCAATATATTAGTATGATTACGCCAATGCTATTATTATTATTATTATTATTATTATTATTATTATTATTATTATTATTATTATTATAAGCACAAGGGCTCCAACAGGGAAAAATAGCCTAGTGAAGACAGGAAATAAGGAAATGAATAAACGATGAGAAAAAAATTAACAATAAATCATTTTAAAACAGTAACAACATCAAAACAGATATGCCATATAGAAACTATGAAAAGACTTATGCCAGCCTGTTCAACATAAACACATTTGCAGCCAGTTTGAACTTTTCTTGTTCCTTTGCAGTTCTTAGTCGTTTAAGAACAAAACTATTTTAATTCGTTGTTTAGATAAGGAAGCACCACTTCACGCACGACAGACGTGACAGACGCAGAATAATTGATAGTGGCCAAGTTTCATCCCCCTCAGATAAGAGATTGGTCTGGTGTTAGCAAACTTGTGATGCATTTAATCATAGCATAAGGAGATTTTGTGAGCTATAAAAGAATTACTGGGAATAATCCTGCTCTTTTACATCGCCCAGTTATAATTACAAATGAACACAAAATGTCGACATAGCATACCGGGGCGGAATCAGACAGGAGGGGAAATTCAACTGATTAACAGAGCATCATAGTAAAGGAGAGCAGAGGAAGACACAGGGATATCAACCCGTGTTTTGTTATTGTTGGTTCTTTGTCACACACATCATCATTATTATCATTAATTATGCAGATATACTCACTGTTGATTCGGATTCATCTTTGGTGTGAATGAAAAAGTTAAAATAATGTCATTATTATGAAAGTCCTTCTTTTGAACAACTGTTCCAATATTTAGGTGGAAATAGCTTCGAACAGCTCCAGAAATATCTCTTCAAATAACTTCAGGGGAATACCGAGAAAACTATCCACATTATAATGTATCTACGAGGAAAACAGAAGGATTATTTACGCAAACACTTCTCTAATCAAGCAGAAGAGATGAATTCAATCAACTGTTCTAATACTTTGAATCTCAAAACTGAATCCAATGCAGAATTCCATTTAAAATCCTATCCGAAAACTCTCCCTTCTTCCTTCTCAATAAATTTTGGAATATGGCGATGGTGCAGTTATCAGATCTATTCTCCTTTCCCCTTGTAACAATAGTCTTTATTATTATTATTATTATTATTATTATTATTATTATTATTATTATTATTACTTGCTAAGCTACAACCCTAGTTGGAAAACCAGGATACTATAAGCCCAGGGGGTCCCAACAGGGAAAGCAGCTCAGTGAGGAAAGGAAACACTGAAAAATAAATTATTTTAAGAACAGAACAACATTAGAGTAAATATATCCTATATAAACTATAAAAACTTAAACAAAATAAGAGGAAGAGAAATTAGATAGAATAGTGTACTCGAGTGTACCCTCAAGCAAGACAGTGGAAGACAATGGTACAGAGGCCATAGCACTACGCAAGACTAGAGAACAATGGTTAATGTAGGAGTGTCCTTCTCCTAGTTGAGCTGCTTACCATAGCTAATGAGTTTCTTCTACCCTTACCCTTAAGAGGAAAGTGGCCACTGAACAATTACAGTACAGTAGTTAACCCATTTGGTGAAGTCGAACTATTTGGTAATATCAGTGTTGTCAGGTGTATGAGGACAGAGGAGAATCTGTAAAGAATAGGCCATACTATTCAGTGTATATGTAGGCAAATGGAAAATGAACCGTAACCAGAGAGAAGGATCAAAGGTAGGACTGTCTGGCCAGTCAAACGACCCCATAACTCTAGCGGTAGCATCCCAATGGATGGTTGTTGCCCTAGACAACCTAATAGGCTACCTGCAATCCACACATTTCTCTTTTCTCATTTTAACCAGTATGCCTTGCAACCTACATAGCATCTCTCTCTCTCTCTCTCTCTCTCTCTCTCTCTCTCTCTCTCTCTCTCTCTCTCTCTCTCTCCCTGTCTTGGAATTTTACCATCCCTCATTGATAATCCAATTTATTTATTCTTTTTTCAGCTTTGCTTAATAAATTTTAATTTCCATCACTCATTTTTGTAACCTGAATGAACTTCATTCTTATTCACTGAAGGGAAGACTTTTCTTCAATTGCGTCTTTCATATGGATACCATTAACTGTGACAATTAGTTTTAGTTTCTTTTTATTGCCAACACCTGTACCATTATCATCCAGTCTCTCTTTCTTTCTGAAAAAGAAAAAATTCTCATGGTACGTGAACAATTATAGACAGCAAACTGAAAAAGCCATTAATTTTTTAACTTTTTAAACATTCTCCTTCCCAATGGAATGCCTCATATAAATAAATATAAGAAAATGAATAACGGGGAGATAATAAGGAAAAAGCTACTTGAAGAAAATATGCTTTATTGGTAAATAGAAAAGGAAAACTGCACTCGAAAGATATTTCTTTGTCTTTGTAACAATATGTGAATGTTGTGGTCAGGATTTCGTATGTAATCAGTGTATGAATATTATTTGGTACGCTGTCTAAGATTGTAAATGATATCTGTTGTTTATGTTTGGGTAAGTCACGTGACCACAGAGTCTTCCGCATTCTCCCCCGCTCTCCACATGTTGGCTCGGCAATGCTGTATAACTTAATGTATAACTTTTATAATAAACTAAGGTTAATTACCCTCAGCTTATCAATCAGAGCACATAACGTGGTGTCAGGAGTGGTTCTTATCTACATATAAGCTGGATTAAAGAAGAAATGAGGGTAAGTGACAACTTACAAGTTACAGACCAGTTTGTTGATGTCCTAGGCTACGCTTTTTGCTGACCTGCATAATTTTTCCCAGTGGGATAAGTTTTTTTTTTTTTCTCATCATAATTAAGGTAGTTTTGTACCATAAAGATGAATGTACAGCTAATTCCACCGAGTCCTATGGACTTTAGTGCAAGTACTAATGTAGCCCTCAAATGGAATAAATTTAAAGAAGCTTTTATTAACTATGAAATTGCCATAGGCTTAGATAATGAAGCTGACAGATGTAGGGTAGCAACATTCTTGCATGTTATAAGAGAATTGGGGGTTGAGAAATATAATACACTGTCTTGGGATGCAGATGGAGATAGATATAAGATAGATATAGTATTAAGGAAATTTGATGCAGAATGCAGTCCCAGATCAAATATAATCATGGAAAGATACAAATTTCTCAAGCGGAAACAAGACTCTAATGAAAGTTGTGACCAATTCATAACTCAGTTAAGAATTCTATGCAAAACTTGCAATTATGATAATGAAGAAGAAATGATCAGGGATCAATTCATCCTCAATTTACATGATGATAAGGCTAGGGAGAAATTACTGGATCATGTGCAGATGGATACAAAGCCAATGACCTTGGAAAGGACTGTGAATTTTGTAAAAAATTATGAAATGCGAATTCAGCAAAAGCAGCAGATGACTAGTAGCAATACTGAAGAAGAGGAAGTTATTGTCGTGTGGAAGAAGAAAAATAAGTACACAAATCCTCAAATTAAGCCTAAGTACAATTGTGCCAAGGAAATAAAAGATTGCAGGTATTGTGGCAGGACTCATAAAATTAGGATGTGCCCAGCATATGGTCAAGTGTGTGCCAAATGTAAGAGAAAGAATCATTATGCTAAACAGTGTAATACTAATTGGAACTCTGAAAAAGTGAAAACTTGTGAAGAGAATGAGGACAGTGATAGTAACCTTCAGCAAATTAGCACAATAAATGAATCGATAGGAAACATCTCTATGTCTCATGAAAGAAAGCAGTATGTAACCATGACTGTAAATCAGCAAGAAATAAATTTTCAGATTGATTCCGGTGCTACATGTAATGTTTTGAGTGTTAGAGAATTGAAGCATTTGATTGGCAATGATAAGTTAGATATTGGTGATAGCATCAAACTGAAAGTGTTTAATAATAAAACAATCAAGACTATTGGAATTAAAACTCTAATGTGTGAACGGAAAGGAAAGCAGTATAAACTTAATTTCTATATAGTGAAGGAAAATGTTTCTTCTCTAATAGGTTATGAGGATGGACAGAGACTGAAATTGATCAAAATTTTTGTGAATGATAACCCAAGTGCTAAGCAAGAAATAAATGAGGTTTCTCCGAAAGTGTTAAATAGAAGCAAGATTATTTCTGATTTTCCTGATTTATTCGAAGGATTGGGGGAATTAGGACCTACATGTAAGATAAATATTGATGATACAGTATCACCAGTGATCCATGCTCCAAGAAAAGTTCCTTTTGCCCTTAAGAGAAAATTGAAGCAGCAGTTAAGTAGTATGGAAGGTTGGTACAAATTCGGTTTCTAGCATGGTTTTAGTAACAAAACCTAATTCAGATTTAAGGATTTGTTTAGATCCTACAGATCTGAACAAAGCTATCAGGAGACCACATTATCCACTTCCAACAATTGAGGAAACTTTACTAAGATTGGGTAAAGCTAAAATATTTTCAGTACTTGATGCAAAGAACGGATTTTGGCAAGTGCAACTTGACAAAGAGTCAAGTTATTTGACTATATTTAATACGCCTTTTGGTAGGTATAGATGGAAGAGAATGCCTTTTGGTATATCATCGGCACCAGAAGAGTACCAGAGACGAATGCATGATGCCTTACATAATTTAGATGGCATAGAAGTAATAGCAGACGATATCCTAGTTTATGGCAATGAAAATACTGATCAGGAAGCTTTGGAAAACCATGATAAGAACCTATTAGCGTTATTACAAAGATGCCGAAAAGAAAACATCAAGTTAAATCACGAGAAGATGAAATTACATGTGACTGAAGTTAAGTACATTGGATATTTGCTAACAAACGATGGTGTTTGTCCAGATCCAAAGAAAATTGAAGCTATTAATTGTCTAAAAGTGCCAAGTGATGTTAAATCATTGAAAAGATTTCTAGGGATGGTTAATTATCTTTCAAAGTTTTTACCAAGGTTGTCAGAAGTAACTCAACCATTAAGAAATCTGGAAAAGAAAAATGGTGAATGGCAGTGGAACTCTTCTCATGATGAAGCATTCTCCAAGATTAAGAAACTAATTGTTAAAGCTCCTTGCTTGAAATATTTTGACAGTAATTGTAATGTGTCTTTACAGTGTGATGCTTCAATGTCAGGATTAGGTGCTGTCCTAATGCAAAACGGTCACCCAGTGGCTTATGCTTCTAAATAGTTAACTGAAACAGAACAGCGATATTCTCAAATAGAAAAAGAGATGTTAGCCATTGTTTTTGCAGCGTTACGTTTTCATCAATACCTTTATGGCAAAGATGTTTTTGTAGAAACTGATCACAAACCTGTGGAAAGTATTTTTAAGAAACCATTAATGAAATGTCCCAATAGGTTACAAAGTATTTTATTGCAATTGCAGAAGTTTAATTTGAGTGTTAAGTATAAACCAGGTAGTAAAATATATATAGCAGATACATTGAGTAGAGATTTCTTGTTGAATACATTTTCAGGTGCTGATAAATCTAATGTAATCGCATTATTTGAAGAGGTTAGTAATGTAAATATGACAGAACATGTTGCTGTGACAAATGAAAGACTTGAGGATATTAGACAAAATACTATAAGTGATATTGCATTACAAACATTAAAAGAAACAACTCTAAAAGGTTGGCCCACTCATTGTATAGAGGTTCCTGAAACCATAAGATCTTTTTTTAAATTTAGGGATGAACTTACTATAGATAATGATATAATATTTAGAGGTAATTGCATTGTAGTCCCATCATGTTTAAGGTCTTACATGCTGAAACAAATTCATTATGCTCACAATGGGATTGAAGCTACTGTTAGATATGGTAGAGATATATTGTTCTGGCCTGGCATGAGTGCAGATATAAAGAATTATGTTTCTTCTTGTGTGGTGTGTAATAAGTAAGGTAGTAAACAAACCAAGGAATCCTTAAATTCACATGATTTTCCTTCTAGGCCTTGGTCTAAAATTGGAATGGATATTTTTAGTGTTGGCAATTGTAACTATTTGATTTTGGTAGATTATTATCCATCATATTTTGAGATAAATTCATTGGAAAATATGTTAGCGTCAAATGTTGTAAGCAAGTTAAGGAGTCTTTTTTCACGCTATGGTATACCAGACATTGTAGTAAGTGACTGTGGCTCACAATTTACATCAAGTGAATTTCAAACTTTTGTAAAGAAATGGTCATTTAAACATGTAAAATCATCCCCTTACCACCACCAGTCAAATGGCAAAGCTGAAAATGCAGTAAAAATAATGAAACAGTTGTTCACAAAATGAAAGGAGGATAGCCATGATCCTTTATTAGCACTTCTTGAATGGAAAAACACTCCAACTGAGGGATTTAACTCTTCACCTGCTCAAAGATTTTTTGGTAGAAGAACTAAAAGTTAATTACCTATAACAGAAAATTTACTTAAACCCAAGATTGTTGATGGGGTACCAGAAGTTCAAACTAAAAAATTGGTTAGGCAAGCTAAATATTATAACAGATCATGTAAGAATTTAGTCTCATTAAAACCAGGTGATGTCATCCGTGTACAACCAGTTCCAGGAAAAAAGGAATGAAAGAAAGGTAAGGTAATAAAAGAGGTTGCAAAAAGGAAATACAAAATAGAAGTAGAAGGCAAAGTATATTTTAGAAATCGTAAATTTTTGAGAAAGACATCAGAGACAGTAACTGATAATTATATCGATTCTGGTATTGAACTTGAAACTGATGTAAATACAAATGATGTTGCAAATAAATCTTTTATAATTCCTTAAGCTGATAACTTGGAACCACAAAGAATAAGAAGTGGTCGTGTTGTAAGGAAACCTCAATATCTTGAGGATTATTTGTAATAAATTTAAAGAGCCAATTAGGGATTTAGGATTAAATGTATGTTGCAGGGACCATTTATGTAGAAGAAAAGTTCTTTCAAGATTTTGTTGGATTTCGTATGTAACAGTGTATGAATATTGTTGGTACGCTGTCTAAGTTTGTAAATGATATCTTTTGTTTATGTTTGCGTAAGTCACGTGACCACACAGTCTTCCGCATTCTCCCCCGCTCTATAAATGTTGGCCCGGAAATGCTGTATAACTTGCTGTATAACTTGTATAATAAACTAAGGTTAATTACCCTCAGCTTATCAATCAGAACCCATAACACTTTGGTAGGCTATGCATGGTTATGAGGACTTCTCCTCAGTGCCCTATCACGGCAGCCCCTTGGAAAAATATTGCTGCTTTAATGTTGCTGCTGGGCCTTCTTCTTATGCTGCCTCACCATTTACTAAGTCTCCCATCACCACCCCTTTCTTCCCTTATCCTTGTGCCTGTTAGTGTGCCTACTTTTAAGCTTTTTCCTTGCCCTAGGTAGGTAAGATTTTCACCTCCCCTGGTCAAAATCTCTCTGCTACTTTAGAGATCACCCTTGGGTGTTTTCTCTGCCCCTTCCCCTTCCTAGTTAGGCCATAACCTGACTGTACTGGGAACTATGTCCCTCTTGTCTAGTCATCTTACCCTAGCTTTTGAGTTTTCCCTAACCCACTCAGTAGGCTAGGTTTGCCTGCACAGTTCTCCCTATAGCCTAACCCTATATAGGTGTAGAGTTGGTACCCCTTGGGGTCCTCTTCTGCCGCCTTGCAGAGCCTGTTCTATGTCTGCAGCCTCACTTCTTGTGCTGTCCCTCTTGCCATTGAGTCTTGACTCCCTTGCCTGGTTAGCCTATCTAGACAGAGGTGCTGCCTTCTGCCTCTGCTTCTTGGCTTGTCAGCTTGAGTTCTTCTAGCACTGCCTGTGTGTTGGCTATGGGTCATTCTCTCTGCCACCTTGAGTGCAGCCTTAGACTAATCATCTGGTCTTTCCTATCACACACCTGAGGAATATTATTCTCTGAAGCTGGTCAATTATATCCTGCCTGGTTGTCAGGAAATCCTTTGAATTTCTAAGTCTTAGGGTCCTGGCTGTCTTGTACGGGTCTCATTATCTTATGGGCTACACCCCACTTTTTATAAGTTAATGCTAATGATCAGGTCTTGGAAGGTTCATTTATTAGCTGCCTTTCATTTCTGTACTTTCCTGAGTGTCGACCCTTCCCTATGTGATTGTTCACTCTCCCCTGTTGACTTCATAATGGGTCTGCCACCTTATGTCGACATGCCTGTGATATTGACTGGTCAGTCGTTTATTGGCTACTATAAATAGTTGCTGCCTTGACCCAGCTTTGGTTAGGGCAGCTGTTGCAGGTCTAGATAGTATGATGTGTGAACTTGCCTTCTTACCTTGTTCCAATAGACTTACTCTGGAGGTTCTGGTGTCCCTTTGATTTGAACCTTTTCTCCATTTTCCTACAACACTATTATTATATTTTGCTTCATAAATCTCTATTGATATCTGAGCAGTTTTGCATGTGCTCTGATTATGTTCAATCTTTAGCCATTTTTTAGGCGGTATGTTTATTTAAGTTAGGATAGGTTCTGTTTAAGAAAATATGATTTTTCATGATATGTACTCATTGCAATGCTTATTCTTTACAGGTCGCCTGTACCAGGTTGGTCAAGTCACCCTGCAGCCACAAGACCTGCCATAAACAGGCTGATTTTCTTGTTTCCAAGGGATCCATTGCATTCTAGGAACCTACCAAATGCCAGGTTTGCACGGATCTCCTTAACACCACCATCTATGCCACTGACGTCTCCTTGGACGTTCGAGATCAAAGTCGGAGGATGCTCCGACACTGAGTAGGAGTCTTCTGGAAGAACTCTCAACAAAATGGCCCTTATCTTCCTTCCCTGGAACTGAAGGACCTTTTCTTTCCCAAGGCTGAGGTGACCTCTGCGTTTGGTAATCAATTACCTACGGTTCAACTCCCGACAGTACCAGCAGATCATGCATATGATGAAATCCGTGACGCTCTGCAAGTCATGAGCCTGGATGCTGAAAACATATCGACTATTTCTTCTGTGTCATCAGAGAGGAAGAGGATCCTACTGACCACGGAAGCCTCAGAAGAGTTATTGGCTGTACATCATGTGAATACAGCTCCTAGTGCCTCTTTACTTTCTCCCATCACTGCTGCTCAAGCACCAGCTTCGGCCTCCACCATGATTCCAACTTTAGACAAACTTTCCCTTCCTAGTAACATGGAATTAATGGCATTCAAGAAAGCTTTCATGGAGAACCTAACCGCCAAAAATGAACGTTCTCAAACGGAACTAACAGCGAGGATAGAAGCGTTACAAAAGGCACCTTTTTCTAATGAATCCCAGCTTCAAGCCTACCAAAATGCACAGTTAAGAACCCTTGGCTGAGCATATGGCCTTAACTGAAGGGTTCCTCTATATTGGGGATGGTTTGGGTTCTAAGCCAGTTTCGGACTTGGAATGCTTTACATCGATTGATAGTTATCCTTACTGCTAGGCACTCGAAAGCGTCCATTAGTGATGATACAATTTCTAAGGAAGCTATCATTCTAGACCATAGCAACGCTCAATCTCTTTTTTTTTTAGTTAGTTAAAGACTGTTGAATTCAACAATGCCCAACTTCTTGCCTTTGGCAGGAAACAGGCCCCCTTTGTGCCACCCAAGGATATTGTCTTCCCTTTTGCCTCTAAACGCTTAGAGGGCGTGATGAAAGCAATAGTGGAGAGCAGGCCATTCCCAGTGCTACAGGAATGTAAACCTGTCTCTCTACCCCTTCCTTATGCACGGATCTCCTTAACACCACCATCTATGCCACTGACGTCTCCTTGGACGTTCGAGATCAAAGTCGGAGGATGCTCCGACACTGAGTAGGAGTCTTCTGGAAGAACTCTCAACAAAATGCCCCTTATCTTCCTTCCCTAGAACTGAAGGACCTTTTCTTTCCCAAGGCTGAGGTGACCTCTGCGTTTGGTAATCAATTACCTACGGTTCAACTCCCGACAGTACCAGCAGATCATGCATATGATGAAATCCGTGACGCTCTGCAAGTCATGAGCCTGGATGCTGAAAACATGTCGACTATTTCTTCTGTGTCATCAGAGAGGAAGAGGATCCTACTGACCACGGAAGCCTCAGAAGAGTTATTGGCTGTACATCATGTGAATACAGCTCCTAGTGCCTCTTTACTTTCTCCCATCACTGCTGCTCAAGCACCAGCTTCGGCCTCCACCATGATTCCAACTTTAGACAAACTTTCCCTTCCTAGTAACATGGAATTAATGGCATTCAAGAAAGCTTTCATGGAGAACCTAACCGCCAAAAATGAACGTTCTCAAACGGAACTAACAGTGAGGATAGAAGCGTTACAAAAGGCACCTTTTTCTAATGAATCCCAGCTTCAAGCCTACCAAAATGCACAGTTAAGAACCCTTGGCTGAGCATATGGCCTGAACTGAAGGGTTCCTCTATATTGGGGATGGTTTGGGTTCTAAGCCAGTTTCGGACTTGGAATGCTTTACATCGATCGATAGTTATCCTTACTGCTAGGCACTCGAAAGCGTCCATTAGTGATGATACAATTTCTAAGGAAGCTATCATTCTAGACCATAGCAACGCTCAATCTCTTTTTTTTTAGTTAGTTAAAGACTGTTGAATTCAACAATGCCCAACTTCTTGCCTTTGGCAGGAAACAGGCCCCCTTTGTGCCACCCAAGGATATTGTCTTCCCTTTTGCCTCTAAACGCTTAGAGGGCGTGATGAAAGCAATAGTGGAGAGCAGGCCATTCCCAGTGCTACAGGAATGTAAACCTGTCTCTCTAGCCCTTCCTTATGATTGGAAAAACTGGAAGGATGTCCAACATACCTTCACTGTTGGAAAACTATATAAAGATATCGGAGGCAAACTACTTAATGAAAAACTGCATAGAAATCTCAAATCCCTATTAAATGGAGAAGTGGGAGCTAAAAAAAAAACTTTCTGCCTCTTTAGCCTTCCAATCTTATCTAGAGATGCTTCTTGGAAACTATTCCAAATCTGATCTCTTCCCTGTCTTGGTGAAGACTCACGTAATCATGTTTTCATAGGGTTCTACATGCTTTCTTCCTAGCCAGGAGAGAATGTAGAAAACACGTCCTAGCCGCTGCTACAATCAGACATGAACCTAGAAAACTGATCAACTCTAATATCTGGGAGAAGGATCTCTTCCCTGAAAAATTGGTTGAAGAAGTCATGAACCAAGCAGCTCAAGAGAATAAGAGCTTTATAGACAAGTGGGTTATGTTCTCTAAACCAAAATCTATCCCCAATGAAGGACCTCAACCTTTTAGGGCAAGAAGCCCAGAAGTCACTTTAAGGGAAGGAAAACCCCTCCTGTTGCTTTGCCTCAGTTGCCGCCATCCCTCAGACTGTGTACACGGTTCCCCAGCAGTATGTTTCTTCCAAAAAAGTGTAGGGTCAGTGTTTGATTGCATTTCATAAATTTCCCATCAATGTTCGTGAGGCTATAGCATTGTGTCTGACTCTGAAGAGACCATGCCCAAAGACGAAATCACATCAAATTAGTCATCAACAACAATGCAATAGTACACTGCGTCAACAGACAGGGCTCCAGGTCTCCTCAGATCAACCATGTAATCCTAGCCCTTCTCTCTTTAGCAAAAAGGAGGAAATTTCATCTTTCAGCAGTTGACCTCGATGGGATTCGCAATTTGACGGTGGACGCCCTGTCGAGATCCAATCCTCATGAAACAGAATGGTCTCTGGACACAAAATCATTCTATTTCATTCTAGAGCAAGTCCCGGAACAGCAAATCAATATCTTTACCATGAGCTTCAACAAGAAGCTTAACTGGTATGTAGCAACAAACTTAGATCCGGAAGTGACAGAAATGAATCCGATGTCTCACATTGATACCTCTAAGATAAAATTTCTCTGGTATATCACACGCAGATATATCCCAAGTAGAAGCGGCCAATGAGGAACTTCCATCAGGACGACATGGCTATCTCACACAAAAACAAATGATTTTTCCTGTGTCAAAATCCGTTTTCTATAACTGTCACCCCCTTAACCCTTCTCATTATTTACTCTTTAAACTATTCAAGTTGTATTTTTGAAAGAACTGTGAGTTAGAGTATTTCAGATAATTAACTTATAAAACAATAAACCTAATGGTGCCACAAGACCTAAACTTAAAGGTTGTTTGCCACTGAGAGACTTGAGAAGTGAAACAATTGACACTTGATAATTTTCTTCATGAAAGCAAAATTAAGATGTGACTCTTTTCTTTTCGCTGTTTTACAAATCTGAAGACGAAAGCTTGATCATGTCAATGTTGTTAAGATATAAGGGAGATGTATATTCATGGAGACTTTTAATAAGAATCAACTATAAAAACAAAAGTTGAATATAATATTCCTCTTTACAAGTAAATGGATACATAGGCCAGATCTCTCTCTCTCTCTCTCTCTCTCTCTCTCTCTCTCTCTCTCTCTCTCTCTCTCTCTCTCTCTCTCTCTCTCTCTGGCATAAGCACCCCAAACTATGAGAAGTGTAACTTACAGTTCTTACTCCCCTGGGCTAGGACATCTACTGTATGTTCAATTCAGCGTTGAGAGCGTCCATGGACGAGATCTACCAACTACCCTTTGATATTGGTATCTTCTTCTTCATATATTGTTCAGGGACTTTATTGATCGTAGTTTATTTGCTGTAGCGTGGATCTGATTATTCATTGGATATATGAAAATCCACGAAAGATTACCCATAGCAAATTTTGCATAAAATCCTCACTTTGTTCTTTCCCATATGTTTAATAGTTTAAAAAATGATCGTAAAAAAAAGACAGACAGACATAATCAGGGCTGTAGTTTCAGGTTTTGCTTAGAAGCTTATTTTCATTGTGGGTAGGGGAAGGTTTATAATAAAAATCCCCACAATGAAAACAAACGTTTTTTGTTTATCTATGGTGGTGAGAGAAAAATGTCAATGTTAAATCTCTCATAAAATGGGAATTTGGCACCTTTATGGGGTAATAAAGACAATGAGGACCTTAAGGCTGGTCAGCCCCACGCGTTTTTTATATTTTATGTTGGTTGATTGACTGGTGATTTCAGTATATTACTCACTTGTAAATGAGTGAATAATTATTAGTAATTATCCAGGGGTATCCCATCTGCGTTGTCAATTTTTATTGATGATATATTGAATCAAATGCAGGTGTATACATAACCCTTTAATGTATAATAAGAGGCTACATTGCTCTTGGCTCTGGGCTTCCAACAACCAACTCCCAACCGAGCGTCGAGCGTCTCGTAAACAATCTCAAAAAACAAAATCTCATAACAAACATAAGAGCATCGCTCTCAAAAGACTTAAATCCTGCTGCAATTGTGGAGAATTTTTTGATGTTACGTGTTTTCTGAGTGGGAACTTAGTCCGGGAAAGTCTCCTTATAACAGTTACATAAAGTTCAACAGGGGAGGATATGAGCACTTACTCTCGGGGCACAAACACCCTGCTAATACTTTACTGTCACAATTCACAAACCATCACTCAAATACAAAAGGGGGAATTTACTGTCCAGAGGCCGGAGTACTCCACACGTAGAATATATATGTAATTTTATGGCCTACTCTAGCTTTGTCAGGTCTATAGTCATCTCATTCTCAGGCTCTGTTCCGGCTCCGTCCCAGCTACCCCAATGAGATGCTGGACAGTTATTTTACGTTAATATAAGGTAGACAAAATCCAAAATGGGAGCAGTGATGTAAAGTAGTTTAAAAGTTTAAAGATAAGGATCTTTACCTTCGAAGCAAATATATTAATGCAAAGTTCCTCGCTGTTACCACCTATAGACTTACTCAGGTTTTCTCTTTAAATATTGGGTACTTTGTCCCGTGATCAGCTATTCCTTTCACACATTAAAATAAATGCGGGAGCAAAAATAATAAGGATGTTTAATTAACCTAATATTGATTTATTTCACAAATTTACATCAAAGAAACGGACATCTTAACAAAGGCAAAAAATGGTATAAAAAGAAATGCAATTCAAATAATGAAAATGATGGGTTAGACACGTGGTCTGCAACAATCAAAAATCATAATGGGGTCTGGCACGTGGCCCACGTGACCCAGAGACTATGCTAGTCTCAAACCAGAAATGATAACGGAAAAATATTTACACACAATCCCACCGCACACAGTCCGAATAGTGTAATTAGCCGGGTTCCCTATAAAGTTAAAATTAGTCTAAGCTAATAAAAAACGGGGGAAAACTAAATGGCCATTGAAGTAGTACCTGCACTCCTTTAAGATTAGTCCTATGCCCGTGGTGGCTGTTGACCTGATTGTCGCACTAATCTCTTGCCTGGCTCACCCCAAGAATTCTCACTGTAGCTGTAACTAGGTATATCAGGGTCCTCTTCTTCTCAATCTCTCCGACCGGCAGCAACCTTTTGTGAGTCGAGTTTTGGGAGAGAGAGTGAGGGGGGGTGAGCCAGAAGTGGCCGGGTTCAATGACCAGGCAGGTCAGCAGGCCAGGGCAGCTCCTCGTAGAATGGGGTCGACACAACGGTCGAAGAGATCACCTGGCTTCACCTTGCCAAACAAGTGACGGTCATGATGCGCGCGGTAATCCATTGGGGTTGCCATATTGGGACTTAAGGACAGGCAATATATTGTTGAAAGGAGTGCAGAGGAGGCAGGATTTTGTACTAAATACTCAGATAAATCTTGCTGCTCTGAGGGAGGTTATATATACAATAATCCTACCTATTCTGGCTTGCTAAAAATTAATATTTAAAATGATTAATTAGCAATGGACTGGTACGATGGGCATACATCTTAAAATTAACAAACCTTAATTGGTATTGAGAAATATAAGATGCATTAATTCAGCAGTATTGAAATTGATATAAAAATGCAATTTAGGAATTTAATCTCGACCCACGTAGCTTAAGGAAAGAACCAACATACGCCGTGGTTACACTAAGGCCCTCTAACGTGCGTATCTACGCTGTGACGTCACGAGCATGGCGTGCGTCACTGTCAACAAGTTTAGATTAGTCCTCCCTATATTTCGTCAAAGAAAACTAGATGTAGGAGAGAATGTTTAAGGAGTAGCTATAGTATTAGTAGAAGAGAGCTAAAAATACGATTGAAAGAAGAACAGTGAAGAAAATTCTTCACAGCAATATAAAAGTAGAAAGAATCACATCCCATCTTTGAGGTAATCAATAAATGCTTGAACCCTAATATCAAAATACATTATTTCAGTTATGTACAATCTTAAACAGGTTTTATCAATGCAATATGATGCAATGTTGCGCTCAATAGATGTAACATTTGAGGTAATACAGTACATTATTACACTAATAAAAACACTATCCTCCCCCTTAACTTGACATTGTAAAAATCTTTAAAAATCCAATCTTTAAGGGGGCTTTTCTCTATTAATCCTATTGGGAAGCACTCTAACCTCATCTTGTACTAGTACATGAATTGGTTCTGAATCTACATTTGATGTTGTAGCATCTTGGCTAATATTTGACTCATTTGATGTAACTACTTCTGAAAGTTTTCCTTCTCTAACATTTACACGCTCTATTGTATTTCAGTTTAATGGCTGTAATTGATCAACATGACGTTTTACAATATTTCCACTAACTTGAACATCATAATGTAAATTTCCTATTTCTCTTACAATCTCTCCTGGTATCTACTTCTCTGGAATGTTGTATGATCTTACCATGACATCAGATAAAGATAAAAAAAGTTCTTACTTTTGGGAGATTCTCTACTTCTTTATACTCTTGTGAGGTAAATTGTTGACCAATATCTCCAACAATTCTTTCTGTAGAAAAAATTTGCATCAACTCTTTTGTTGTGGTGTAAGACGTTGTTGTTTTCATAGGAAGGACTTCTGACCACTTAATCTAAGCATCTACTACTATCATAAACAAATGATTTAAAAAAGGACCTGCAAAATCTATATGCACTCTTTACCATGGATACCTGGGTAACTCCCATGGGTGCATTCTAACAAAATGAGGATTGTTCTGTTGCATAACACAATTCATACAATTCCTTATATAAGATTCCACATCTTTATCTACACCTGGCCACCATAAAAAAGTTCTTGTAATTGACTTTGATCTTACAATACCTTGGTGATCAGCATGTATTTCAGACAAAACCTTATTCCTCAGTGAATTAGGAATAGCTACCCTAGAACCTCTCATCACTATTCCTTTTGTTACACTCAGTTCATACCATATATCTTTATAGGGTTTACAATTTTCCTCTTTTCCACATAAGTCCCTACCTGTCATTAAACTCTCTAAAGCCTTACTAAGTACTGGATCTCTCTCGGTACTGTGTGCTACATCCTTTGTTATAATGGGTACATCATATACAGAAATTAGCAGAATACTGTCATCATATTCTTCTGGAGCTTTGTCTACTGGTAATCTGGATAAAGCATCTGCATTACCCATGTTAGATGTTGGACGGTATTCTATATCATAGTGGTACGCGGCTAACGTAATTGCCCAACGTTGTAGTCTTGTAGATACCAACGTAGGTAAACTTGCTTTTGGACCCAATATTGCTAATAAAGGTTTGTGTTCTGTAACAAGTGCGAACTTCTACCTACTACAAAGATACCTATGAAATTTCTTAACTCCATACACTAATGCTAAACCTTCTTTTTCTATATGATAGTAATTCCTTTCTGCCTTGTTCAATACTCTAGAAGTGAATGCAATTGGTTTTTTGTTCCATCTGGCATTACATGAGATAATACTGCACCTAAACCTAAGTGTGATGCATCACATACTAATTTAAATGGTATATCGTTTGATAATGTACTAGGAATGTGGGTAATGTTATTTCCTGTTTGATTCTTTCAAAAGATTCCTGACACTCTTTTGTTCACTTCCATTTTACACCCTTATTCAAGAAATTACACAATGGATGTGCAATTGTAGACAAATTCTGAATAAAATTCCCATAAAATGGTACTAAACCTAAAAATAATTGTAATTCATTAACACTTTCTGGTACTTTTGTTGACTGTACAGCTTTTATCTTCTCTTTAGTTTTGTGAATGCACTTGCCATTTATTACAAAACCTAAGTATTCCACTGAATCAACTTCAAAAATACCTATGCTCTTATTTACTTTAATATTATGTTCTTTCAACTTCTTCAGAACTGTTCGCAATCATTCTTTATGTTCTCTTGTGTCTTTACCAGTAATGAAAATATCATCTATAAAAATGAATACTCCTTGCATTCTTGAAAAAATCATACCCATAGTTTGTTGCCATAAAGCTGGACTACTTGCAACTCCATAAGGTAATCTCTTTGCCCTAAACAAATCTAAGGATGTATTTACTGTACATAATTCTTGTGAACTTTCATCCATGGGAAGCTGTTAAAATGCTTGTTTTAAATGTAACTAATAAAAAACCTTGAATTCTGACATAGTTGCAAACATGTCTTTCGGATTTGGTAATGAATGTTGAGCAACTTTCAGTTGTGGATTCAACGTTACTTTGTAATCTCCACATAACCTAACCCGACCATCTTCCTTCACAATAGGTACTAATGGAGTTGCCCAATCTGAATATGTAATCTTTTCCCATGACCTTCATTTTCTTATCTCCTGATTTCTGTTTCAACTGCACTTTTCAATACATACGGTACTGTTCTGGGAGCACAAAATATAGGAGCGCTGTCAGGTTTCAAAACTAAAATTGCCTTTGCATTCTTTATTGTACCTACTTTATCTTCAAATACTTCTTGAAAATCTGATATGATGTTATCCACAGACATTTCTTTTTTGTGTTCATCTTGTCTACCTGTAACCTTCAAAATAAAGGCCAATCTAATTTCAAATACTGTAGCCAATCAAGAGGTAGACCACGTAAACGCTGGAGGGATGGAATTGAAGAGATTCTGACAAAGAACAACATGCCAATAATTGTACAGCTGAGAAGAGATGGAAATTTTGAAAACAGAATTGAGTGGAGAAAACAACTGATTCCACTGACAGGCGGAAAGCCTACCTGGGAGTGGAAGTAAGTAAGTAAGTAGTCAATCCAAACCTAGCAAAGTTTGTCCTTTACCTTATACTACTGTTAATGACATTCTCTCTAATTTCTGTTCTGTGTACTATACTTATCACCTATTACCTGAATATAAAAACCTTTCAAAACTCTATTTGTACCTTCTAATAACAAATTAGGAATGCTTTTAGCTGTTTTTCTCAGACATAATTGATACATTAGCTGCTGTGTCAACTTATATCAGAATCGGTTTACCATTTATGATTACTTCTACCATGATACGTTCCTTTGTATATTTATTGACAGAATTTATGCGGAACGCAGAATAATTTTCTGACTTATCCTGATTGTCATGAACATTATCCGCATTATTCTCTTGACCAATAATATCAACTGTAGCATTTATTTTCTTTGCGTACTGTTTAGGGAATCTACAAGCCTTGTCAAAATGACCCTTATTTCTAAAATTTTGGCATGTTTGTCCAATACCAGAGCATTTCTTTGCTCTGTATGTAAGATGATCAGTTTTACCACACCTCTAAAACTTGAGATTTTCCTGTTGTTTCTGTGTATAGGCCGGATTCAGATATTTATGAACATTTGTGTTAGGCACTTTTCTATGACTAGGCTTTGATATATTTCTTCTCTGATTCTCATTGTTTTCCCATTTTGAACCTCTTGTACTAATTTTAGAATATTCCATTCTATTACTTGTAGAACTACCTATTATTTTTTTTGCCTATCCGAGGTTTCTAAAGCTCCGCCTATTATCAATACCTTTTCTAATGTTAAATCTCTGTCTTGCAATAATTTCTTTCTTAGCTCTTGTGATGTGCAATGTGCAATAACTTGATCTATGATAACATATTCTAATTCTAGAAATTCACACGAAA
The DNA here is from genome assembly GCF_036898095.1 of Palaemon carinicauda. Taxonomy (NCBI): domain Eukaryota; kingdom Metazoa; phylum Arthropoda; class Malacostraca; order Decapoda; family Palaemonidae; genus Palaemon; species Palaemon carinicauda. Next base: position 7,078,784 of record NC_090749.1, read on the forward strand.
CAGCTAAATTCTTTAGTCTAGTCACAAATGCATCTAAACTTTCATTTTCTTTCTGATATGCCTGTGCTGTAAATTGATACCTTTCAAAAAATTTATTGACCTGATGAGCAAAATATTTGGTAAGAGCCTTAATTGCAGCTTCACTTGTGTCATCTCTAGGCTGCAATGTCTTAAACACTTCCCGAACTTCTCTACCTGCTGTATGAAGTAATAATGCCTTCTTTTGGGCATCCTTCATATTCCCAAATGCTTTTAGATAAATCTTAAATTCCTCACACCACTGTTGCCATCGTGTTGCAACAGAATTGGGTTCAGCTGTGATGACAAGTCGTTCAGGATGTTCAATGGCAAGAGGCATTTTGACTGCATACCTTGATACCTTGAATAGGTCAGGCTACTGTTCTAAAGTCACTTTGTAACTTCCTACCTTTTTTTGTATCCTACACAACTTTAAAATTCACTTCGTTTTCTTGTTTTGTTTGCTAGTGTTTGATGAAATTCTTCTGGTCGGCTGCATAGGAAATACTCATTGGCATTTTTCTTCTGCTTCTCTTGCAATAAATTTTTCTTCTGCTGCTCTATGATCTCTGCGTGCATTCATCATCGGGTCATCGCCAATTTTATATTTATGTTGGTTGATTGTTTGTTGATTTCAGCATACTACTCACCTGTGAATGAATGAATAATTATTAGTAATTATCCAGGGGTATCCCATCTGTATTGTCATTTTTTATTGTTGATATGTTGAATCAAACGCAGGCTTGTACATAGCCCTTTAATGTATAATAAGAGGCTACATTGCTTTTGGCTCTGGACTTCCAACAACCAACTCCCAACTGAGCGTCAAGCTTCTGGTAAACAATCTTAAAAACCAAAACCTCATAACAAATATAAGAGCATCGTTCTCAAAAGACTTAAATCCTACTGTAGTACAAAAGTAAAAAGAATCACATCCTATCTTCGAGGTAATCAATAAATGTTTGAACCCTATCATCAAAATACATTATTTCAGTTATGTACAATCTTAAACATGTTTTATCAATGCAATATGATGCAATGTTGCGCTCAATACACGTAACATTTGAGGTAATACAGTACATTATTACAATAATACATAACAGCGTTCACTGTAAACCAAATCTGGCTTCGTTACTTGGTTGTTAAGGAAACTTTAACAATGAATATGGGACATGGTATATCGTCTCTTGGGTTTCTTAATAGCATGGCATTGATGATGCAACAGTAATATTCATGAAAACAAGGTTAAATGTGCGAGAATTAAAAGAAAATTATGGAAACAGGAATGATAAGGATACCCTTTGTGTTTTGTACAGGGAGGCAGAGGATACTACTGAGCATTTGGTCATGTCATCCATAAAACTAGAAAACTGGCCATTTGGAGAATGATTAAGTCCCTAATTTGATAGACAAAGAGGTATATTTCTTTGAAATAGGTTTTACCTGGAGCTGCAAGGATACTGTTGGTACTTATATAAGCATCATTCAGAACCTACGGAAAAACAAAATTAGCAAACAGAACCATTTGCTATTCATAATTTCCACCTCTCTCTCTCTCTCTCTCTCTCTCTCTCTCTCTCTCTCTCTCTCTCTCTCATTAAATTGCCACTGTATATAAGGAAGAAAAGATTCGATAATTGCTATAGTTTTCAACTACTCGCTATCTTTTCTTTCTTCCCCTAAATCTAATATTAGAAATATGAGATAGTATTCGTAAATATAATTGTTTTTTTTTTATGAAATCTTATGACAGGAAAGAAGAGCAGATCTTTCTCTATCCTCTCAAACCTAATTTGAAAAAGATCAAAGATTATCATAGGATAAGAAGGAATAAAAATGGAACATTTTCTAACATATAGACTTAGATAAAGGGATGATATAGAATTAGATTTCATTTAGTCCCCCTCGAAAATCAAGACAGTAACGATAGAAAACTGTGTTGCGAGTTCTACTTTTTTCTGCAAAATCTATAGAAAATTGCATTAATTAATCTTCATTATAGTCAACGGAAATAAAGTTTTCACGATTGTATTCTGTCATTCAGTTTCTTTACTTATTGATTACTGATGGAGCAGGAAAGGCTTCCTCCAATCTCAGTGCACTCTCAATATTAAGCAAATTCCTGACGAGATTGGGTCGGATGGAAAAATATTCTATCATCCTAATGATGTATTTTCAAATATTTCGGGCTATTCAACTTTTTAAAAAATTGTTTTTTGTGTTTATAATTATTTTCAATAAATTTAAATGAAAATTTTATATCATGGTGGAAGATTCAGTAAAAATTGACATATATAATTATAGAAAAAGAAATCAGAATTTCAAAAAGAGCGTGATCAAGTTGCTTGGAAGCTGCTGTATGAATAAATCACCAAAAATAATGAAGATTAATATTATTGAAAACCCTCTTAATTGAAGGGTTGAAAAACATTAATTCTAAACGTGATTGTCTCTTTCTCTCTTGCATAGGGGAAATTGATGGTGATGTTAAATATATTATCATTCCAGAGTATGTACTCTTAATGATCAGCTCACTACTTTGCGTAATCTCTGAATTTAAGAACCATCTAATTTTCCCAAAAATTAAAAGCAAATTTTTCCTTAGCAAACTTCAAGACAATGTAAAATATGTTTTATACATACTATTGATTTCATTTTTTCTGTAACTATAACACCAAGATTTGGGTTATTGCAACATACTGATTAAACCAAACTTTTCCCTAAATTTACCAGATTGTTCCAAATTTGGGGACAATTTTCTTAGACCCCATGAAAGGTGATAGTGTATTACAGCCAACTCTTCATATAGGCACGGGCGCCATGACAATAATAATAATAATTGTAGTTGTTGTTGGAGTATTATAACCAACTCTTGTTGTTGCCTTTCCCTTCGTCAGCCCGTAGAATAAGAAGAAAGACCCATAAGAATCTATGTATCAACAAACCTGAAGACAAAATATCAAATTAAGAACCATATATAGATACTGAATATAACTATCAAACACTAGCAATATTAAATTTTCCAATATTTTTTATATATTTATAATAATCAATTATATATATATATATATATATATATATATATATATATATATATATATATATATATATATATATATATATTGTGACGTAATTGTGCAGATTACGATCTTTAAAGAAAGTATCAATCGGACTCTTCACTTGACACAGTGACTTCGTGTCAATCCAGAGCGACTAATTGACACTCAAACTTCTTTATTATGACTGAACCTGTTAATATTATTAACGGTTCAAAAATACCCGAAGTCATTTATTTATTTTGGAGCTGCACCTCGTTGGAATAGTTTTAATTCGTGTAGGAACAATTTGGTTTCAACCTTAGTCTAACTCACGGACAAAAGAAACTCTGTTGTAGTAATCGAAATACAATAGTCTAATTTAAGTCAAACAAAAAAAAAAGAAAATGATCGTAAAACCCTTAAGGAGATAACTTACAATTGACAAATAAAGCAAAATGTGTTTTCGAGTTTATGGTTAATAAATCAAGAAATGATTACAGTAAAAAAAACGAAAAGACAAAACTAAGCTTAATTCTCTCTAGCAATCCAAAAAACATTCAGATGCCCAAATAACAATGAAAGAAAGAAGGTATCACTTAATTTCTATTTTCCGAAATCACTCAGTAAAATAAACTGCAGAACATAAATGTCAAATGAATAATTATGGTAAAGAAAAGTGCACAGGTGATCACGTAAAACAAAAGAAAAATAATGTTGGCAATCTGTCTATGTGCCCCCGACAACAAAAGAAAAACCCTCACTTCGCACTTCAATTTCTATACAAAAAAAAGAAACTGTTGTTACTTGAACATAAGAAAACTTGTAACAAAAAACAAGAAAAACAAAATGATGTTGGGTGCGGATAGGTTGTCACATTATTACGAGAAACTATTCCCCACAATTATCCCCCCCAGCTTCACTCCCTTGGAATTCCCATCCATGCAACTCTACACTTTGGCACTTTTTTTTTTAATTCTCTCCCTCGCACAGGGGTCAGTACTTAGCTTCTTAAAAACTTCGGCACAGCAGGTGTTCTTTGGGACGTCAACGCAAATGGTTCCTTTTTTCGTCCTGAGTGTTTTTCTTTGACTCAGGCGGAGTTCGAGCCTTTTGGAGGTTTCAGGGGGAGAGCCTTTCCTGGGGGACGCAGGCACTGGCTGGCTCCTGGGACTTCTTGTTTCTCGTATGGCCTCCGGACTGGAACTGACTTCTTCTCCCCTCACAGCCTTAGGCTCAGCAGTGAAATTTTTTGTGGGCCATCCCCTTTTTCTCTTGATTGGGTAATCTTGACTTCCAGGGGCGGTCTTCATGTTGGGAGGGCCAATGACATCTTGTGACCCCTCCTTCCTTTTCCGCGTGTTGGCCATTCATGACCAGGGGTCTTCTTCTTTGTGGACTTCGATGCCCCGGTCTATGAGAACCTTTATTCTCACATCTGGCGTATCTCTTGTGGCTGACCTGGGAAGAGGTGAGAATTAAGCGCCTTGACAAGTTAATAGCCAAGGAGGTCTATGTAACGCAGTCCAGACCTCCTTTGTTAGTTGAGGCTTGTTCTTAAGTTACATAGACGAGGAAACCCATGAGAGCAAAGCTTTTTACAAAGAAAAACAAACTAAAAGAATTATGACTGTTAAGTTGTCCTTTGGAGGGTAGAACTCCCTCGCACAGGACTTCACACTTCCCCCCTTAAAAAAAAGATTTCCTGCTCAATGAAAAGGAAATCGTCTCCCATCTAATCTGTAACTGAACTCACAGCTTGGCTCTCACGAAAAAGGTGAAATTACAACTAACAAACAAAAAAAAAACTGGAAAAAGAAAAAAAAAATCAAATGACAGTTATAACTATTCCCAAACTACTTTCATACGCCCTAACTCTAATTCATCCTTGAAAGGCAGTCTGCTAGAATGTTCTGAGTCCCTGGAATCTGCAAAATGTTCAAATTTACTTCTTGTAGCCGTAGACTCCATTTGAGTAGTCTGCGGTTCTTGTTTTTCATTGCATGCAAGAATGTTAAGGGATTGTGATCTGTAAAGATGTTAGTGGGCAATGAATTAGATTGAAGGTAAATAGAGAAATGTTCTACGGCAAGTACTAAAGCCAATAGCTCCTTTTCTACAGTGGCATAGTTCTTTTCATGCCGGTTAAATTTCTTAGAGAAGTATGCCACAGGGTGTTTCATGTTTTGATCATCTTCCTGCAATAAGACTGCACCAGCCCCATGATCACTGGCATCTACTGCTACTTCAAATTCTCTGTCAAAATCTGGTGCTTTCAGCACCGGTGATAGACTTAGCAACCTCTTCAGGGAGTCAAATGCGTCTTGACAATGGTTAGACCAAACATACTTGTTATTCTTCTTGAGAAGATTAGTGAGAGGCAAAGCAATGGTAGAGTAATTCTCACAGAACTTTCTGTAATAGCCGGTCATTCCCAAGAACCGACGCAATGCTCGGCGGCTTTGCGGGACTGGAAATTGTTGAATGCTCTCAACCTTTGCCTGTACTGGGCGAACAGATCCTCGACCTACTATATGACCCAAGTAGGTGACTGTCGCCTGTCCAAAGTCACACTTGGAGAGGTTGATTGTCAAGTTGGCCTCTGCTAAACTCTGGAAAAGGGCTTTTAGTCTCTTCAGGTGTTCTTTCCAAGAGTCACTGTAGATAACAATGCCATCCATATATGCGACAACACCTTCGATGTCCTGTACCAGACTGTTGATCATCCGCTGGAATGTCGCAGGAGCATTTCTCATCCCAAAGGGCATCACATTATATTCAAATAATCCTTGAGGTGTTACAAAAGCTGAAACCCTTTTGGCTCTCTCAGTGAGCGGAACACACCAATATCCCTTCAACAAATCACACTTGGTGATATATCTAGCATTCCCGATGGTATCCACACAGTCATCAATACGTGGCAAGGGAAAAGAATCTGGCTTTGTGACGTTGTTCACCTTCCTATAGTCAGTACAGAATCTGACTCCACCATCAGGCTTTTCCACTAACACACACGGTGAACTCCACTGTGAGGAACTCTTCCTAATAATCCCATGCTCGAGCATGTAATCAATTTCTTTCCCAAGCAGTTCTCTCTTCTTTGGTGATACTCTGTACGCGTGTTGACGGACTGGGCGTGCATCTCCCACGTCCACATCATGCTCCATTACATTTGTCCAGCTGGGAACATCAGGAAACAGCACTGCGTACTCTTCCACTAAAGCTTGGACATCCTCTTGCTGCTGGGGAGCTAGGTGAGAGACCTTGGTCTTGAAGTCTCTGAGAACCTCCGAATTCTTAAGTCGGGCTTCGAGTGGCATGCCCTTGAAACTGGTTTTTTCCTCTTCTTCCCCAGAAGTATCCTGTTCTTCCTCCTCTTCTTCACCTTGAGGGTTCTGGTCTTCCTCCTCTTCTGTTTACTGTACCTGTCTCCTTATTACTGATACATGAACAGGCACAGTGACTGGTGATGGGTTTTGGGCAGTGGCATTACCACTGGTATTCCGAACAACATATGGTTTCATCATGTTGACGTGACACACCTGGTGTTCCTTTCTTCGGTCCGGTGTCCCTACCACATAATCCAATTCGCTGAGCTTCTTCATGACCTTATATGGCCCCTGGTACTTGGCCGCTAAGGGACTACCAGGCACAGGTAGAAAGATGAGCACATCATCTCCCACTTGGAATTGTCGTGCTTCTGTCCTGTTTGCTTGGTCATACCAGGCTTTCATTTTTTCTTGAGATTTCTTCATTTCCTCATGAGCCAATTGGCAGACCTCGTGCAAGCGTTGTCGGAACTTCACCACATAGTCTAGCACATTGGTACTTTGTTCCTCATGGGTCCATATCTCCCTCAAAAGTTTGAGAGGTCCACGCACTTGATGTCCAAAGACCAGCTGGAAGGGGGAAAACCCCAGAGATTCTTGCCATGAATCTCGGATAGCAAACAACAAGAACTTCAATCTCGTGTTTTCTGGTCTTCACAGTATGCACGTAATGCATTTTTGAGCGTGCCATGAAACCTTTCCAAAGCACCTTGAGACTGTGGGTGATAAGCAGAGGACATTATGTGCTGCACTCCTAACTCCTTAAGGGTGCCTTCAAAGATTTTTGACATGAAGACACTACCTCTGTCAGTTTGAATAACCTTTGGTAACCCGAATGTGGTCACGAACTGTACCAGAGCCCGCGACACATTGGGACTCGTCGCTGTCCGCAACGGGTACGCTTCAGGGAAGCGCGTCGACGCACACATTAGCGTCAACAAATGTGTGTTTCCCTTCTTTGTCTCTGGCAGAGGTCCGACAATATCCATGATGATCTTGGAGAAGGGTTCTTCCACCACGGGGATGGGTTGCAATGGTGCCTTTCGATGATTTGGATCCTTTTTACCTATCACTTGGCACGAGTGACAACTACGGCAATATTCTGCAACTCCTCTGTTCAAATTTGGCCAATAAAATTCCCGGGAAATTTTCTCACGCGTTTTGCGTACTCCTAAATGTCCTCCCATTGGTTGTTCATGAGCCAACCTTAAAATCTCCTCTCGATACTGTGGTGGCACTACCACCTGATATAGAATGGTCCATTCAGCATCAGCAGGCACTTTCTTAGGCCGCCATTTGTGCATTAGGACATCATCCTTTAAATAGTAACCAGAGGGTTCAGCCTCGAGTTCGCTCAGGGATCCAGCTTCATCCCTTATCCTTGCAAGTTCTGAGTCTTGTTTCTGAGCCTCAATGAGCGACTCCCTCGAGTATTCTGAACATAATAAACCAGGCTGCACCACTCCCCTGAGCATTTGGGGAAAAGTACCCACAAGCACTCCGGTAGGAACATTATCTCTGTCCTTTTTCTGTTGAATGGTACTAGCACGGGTAATAGCACATGCTGGATATTCATTTTGTTCAATCTTCACCTCCCCTTCATTCTTGTCAGCATGAATTTGACATGATGCTGTGCAACATCGTTGTCCAGCTATGTCATTTCCTAACAATAACTGTACCCCTTGCATGGGTTCCTCATCCACCAAAGCAACTGGAAATGTACCGGAAATAAAAGAAGAGCTTAAAGTCACTGCATATAAGGGCAATTCCTCTCTTCCCTTAATGTAGCGAACCATGACAGTTTCTCCCAAGGTGGACGATTCATCGAAGGGTAAGACTGCTCTGTGCAAGACAGTCTGCTCAGCTCCAGTATCACGCATAATCCTTATCTGTACAGGCTTGGTACCTTGGTCCTGCAGAGACACAGATCCTGCATGAATGAAGGCTTCCTGTCCTTGCCTTATGGCCATGTCTCTCTTCTTCATCATCCCTTGGCATGATGTCTGTCTTCTCATAACTTCATTAACATTAAGTGCTTGGTCGTCCCTCTTGTGATTTTGATTAGAGAACTTCTTTCCCCCTGGTCCATAATTTCCCTTGAGCCAGCAGCAGCTAACGTCATGTCCGAGTTTGTGACAATAGGAACACTGTCTTACTTGGGGAGCCGAAGGGTAGGCTCCATTGTTCTTACTTCTAGTGTTTTTAGCACTGCCATGTGTAGGGTTTCCGCCTACTCCTTTCTCTGATGGAGGATACGATGGTGCCGGCCCCCTGGGGCTCCAATTACCCCGAAATGGCCTGGAAGGCTGGTTTGGCTGAAATGAAGAAGGGCACCATCTTGAGCCAGAAGAGCCCCTGATCTTTTCCCTCAGTGTATACTCATCTGACAGTATAGAAGCCTCATCAGGGTCAGTGATATGTCGATCTTCGATATATTGCCGAGTGGCTGGTGGCAACATTAGCAGAAACTGTTCTAATCCCATGAGCTCCATTATCCTGTCGAAAGCCTTGTTATTTCCAAGAGAGGCCTCCACCCACCTGTCACGGCTAATCTTCATTTGTCTCCAATATTCTGCATAGTTTTCTGATCCTTTCCTCAAGTTCCTGAACTTCTGGCGATAAGCCTCAGGCACAAGTTCGAAAGCTTTCAAGATCCATGCCTTTACCCGGCGATAATCGTGCGCAACAGGGTCGGATACCGCATTGTACGCATCCACTGCTTTCCCGGTTAACTTTATGGGCAACAGGCGAGCCCAGGCGTCCTCTGGGATCTGGTGACTTTTCAGTATTCTCTCAAACGACAGGAAGAAGCCTTCAGGATTCTTTTCATCATAGGATGGAAGGAGTCCCGCCATATCTTTTTCTGAAAATCCTCCCATGGGTTATGCCCTTGGGGGTCTTGAATCCTGACCTTGTCTCCTCTACTGAGCTCGCAGTGAGTCAATTTTGAGCTCAGCTGCTTTAAATTTCATTCTCGTACTCAACGACTCTTCTGACCTCTGAACTACTTCATGAGATTCAACTTCAGCTGGACTTGAAGTTCGGTAGGCAGTCTGGCTTGATGACATGGCTGATGGTAACATTGGCACTGCTGCTGCTCCTCCCATAACAGAGTGTTCTCGAGTTATGGAGTGATCTTCGTCCCTATCTTCAATTGCTATCTCCAACTCACGCTCTTCCTGACGCCTATTAAATTCTCTCTCTAAGGCCTCTAGAATCTGTTGTTTTCTACCTGCATTTTGGATATAATCTGCACGTGAGCTCACTTCAATTAGCTCTGCTGGGAAGAGTTGCCTTAACAAAAAGTCATTCGGTTCCTCTAGGAACCTAGAAACTCTATCTGAATTTTCGTCTCCCATGACTGAAACGATAGAACCTTGAACCTTGAACCTTGAACCTTGAACCTTGAATGTACTTACTGCTGCTTGATAAAAGAAAGAGAGAAAGAAGAGAAAAAAAAATCAAGACTTCTGGTCAGCCAATTTTACACTATGAAATCAACAGAACACAACAAATCAGGTTGCATAACAACCGAGATCAAAGATCACCACACTGATTTCGAAATCAGATTTCCGACCAACCGAAGAAACTCCGAAACAAAAACTGTTTCCGGAGCAATTAGCAAAAGTTAAAACAAACTCTATTCCAACTTAAAAGAAAATGAACAAAAGTTAAGTAAAAAAAAAAATATATCCCGGACACAGGCCCCCACTTTAAAGAGAGCCTTTCCTGGGGGACTCAGGCACTGGCTGGCTCCTGGGACTTCTTGTTTCTATGGCCTCCGGACTGGAACTGATTTCTTCTCCCCTCACAGCCTTAGGCTCCGCAGTGAAGATTTTTTTTGGGCCATCCCCTTTTTCTCTTGATTGGGTAATCTTGACTTCCAAGGGCGGTCTTCATCTTTTGAGGGCCAATGACATCTTGTGACCCCTCCTTATTTTTCCGCGTGTTGGCCAATCATGACCAGGGGTCTTCTTCTTTGTGGACTTCGATGCCCCGGTCTATGAGAACCTTTATTCTCACATCTGGCGTATCTCTGTGGCTGACCTGGGAAGAGGTGAGAATTAAGCGCCTTGACAAGTTAATGGCCAAGGAGGTCTATGTAACGCAGTCCAGACCTCCTTTGTTAGTTGAGGCTTGTTCTTAAGTTACATAGACGAGGAAATCCATGAGAGCAAGCTTTTTACCAAGAAAAACAAACTAAAAGAATTATGACTGTTAAGTTGTCCTTTGGAGGGTAGAACCCCTTCGCACAGGACTTCACAATATATATATATATATATATTGGAAGGTCAATCCAGTTGGGGAGGGGAAACTTAATTGAAAACCTCTTTGCCAAGAAGAATTTCCAAATAGACACTAATAGACTCCTATTTAGGTCTTAGCTTAGAATAAATTATGTTGTTGTTACTGATTCACTTTTTAAAAAGAGAGATATAGCAATAATAACGAGACACTTTCGTTGCCAAAAAGTTACTATTCATGAAGCTGTGAATATTAACTCGGAAAGAGGGTACCATATGTATAGGTTAGAGAGAGAGAGAGAGAGAGAGAGAGAGAGAGAGAGAGAGAGAGAGAGAGAGAGAGAGAGAGAACCTACAAATAAATAGAAATGTTCGTTGGAATAGGGGTTTCTTCTCAACACCTACATGATAAACATCCAGAGAGAGAGAGAGAGAGAGAGAGAGAAAGAGAGAGAGAGAGATCAGGGATCATATTTACTATGTGGTGTTTGATTACCACTTTCTGCTAGTCTATGGAAAACTTCCTTACACACTGCACAACTATGTGGCCTCAGAGGTAAAGTATGGGATCCATAAAGGCTTATTCAGACTCTGAGGACAGTTGTGCTATTGGAAACGTCTCTGCCTAGCGATCTGCTGGACTGGGATTTGAGACCTGCTTAAACTCGGTAGTTTCTTGTAATGTCTATAAACTCACCATCATTGTGAGCTAAGGATGGGGTGTTTGGGGGGTGCCTATAGGTCTACCTGTTGAGTCATCAGTAGCTATTGCCTGGCCCTCCCTGGTCTTAGCTTGAGTAGAAAGGGTCTGAATTTGGGCACTAATCATATGTATATGAGGTCAGTCTTCAGGGCATTGTCACTGTTTCTTGTCTTTGCCATTCATGAGCGTCCTTTAAACATTTAAGAAAGGATATGTATATTTTCCCTCTCGCTATAAACCTTCACGAGAGATAATTATGTCTTTTCCTTCGAGTATCAACTACATATCTTGATTAATGTGTCTTTAAATCTTCTGTCTCGAGTGATGGAGAGGAAATAACCAACGGTGTCAAGTGAGCGTCCTTCCTGGTGATAACGAGAATCACATTCAAAGTATTAAAGTAGTATTAAAAGCTTCTTTTGATTCGATCTATCCTTATCCTTCTTATACTTTATCAACCGAATTACTCCTCCTGTTATGTAACTCAGGACAATAGATTCCTGTTCAAATGGTTTTACACACAAACTTTCTCCTTTCTGTGTCTCCGTTTGTTCATTAAAACTTGGAGTGGAATGGAAGGGAGAGGAGAACTCAGAGTTAATTGAGTGTAAACACTCATTCGTCAGACTGTTGGTAATTGTCTCGTCTCAGTATAAAGTTAAAGTTGCGGGTTTTAGGTCTCCACAGAGACGATTTACATCGTCCTCCTCGGGCAACCATTAACCAGCAGGGACTATCACTAGTCCCCTCTAACCTCCTCCCCAGGCACCTACCCTGGGAGTACCCCCCCCCCCCCCCATAGAAGGTCTCACGGTATTCGCATCCCAGGCGGGGACCGAACTCGGGACCTCTATAATAGAGACCTGCGACGCTACCAACCTTGCTATCCGGAGTAGGAGAATTCTATTTCAACAAAGCTTTGGAGAACACAAACATACAAATACAAAGACAGACAGACAGACAGACATATACACACTCACACTCACACACAAATACACATATGAAAAAGGAACAATATGTCAGTGGCGTTCAAAAATCGAAGACAGAATTTCTGCCAGATTAATGCTCTGCTTGATGCTATTAGAAATATGGATCCTGTCAGGCAAACAACCCCTTTATTGTAGAGATACCGGTAGGAAATAAGTTTTATATATATATATATATATATATATATATATATATATATATATATATATATATATATATATATATACATATATATATATATATATATATATATATATATATATACATATATATATATATATATATATGTATATATATATTTATTATTATTAATATTATTACTTGCCAAGCTACAGCCCCAGTTGGAGAAGCAGGGTGCTATAAGCAGAGGGGCCCAACGGGGAAAATAGTCCAGTGAGGAAAGGAAACAAGGAAAAATAATATATATATATATATATATATATATATATATATATATATATATATATATATATATTATTATTATTACTTGCCAAGCTACAGCCCCAGTTGGAAAAGCAGGGTGCTATAAGCACAGGGGCCCCAACAGGGAAAATAGTCCAGTGAGGAAAGGGAACATGGAAAAATAATATATATATATATATATATATATATATATATATATATATATATATATATATATATATATATATATATATATATATATATATATATATATATATATATATATATATACATATATATATATATGTGTGTGTGTGTGTGTGTGTATAGCCTATATGTATATATCGTCATCATCACCTCCTCTTACGCCTATTGCTGCAAAGGGCCTCAGTTAGATTTCACTAGTCATCTCTATCTGAAACTTTTAAATCACTACTTTTCCATTGATTGTCTCTTACCTGACGCTTCATAGTCTTCAGCCATGTAGGTTTGGGCTTCCAACTCTTATAGTGCCTTGTGGAGCCCAGTTGAAAGTCTGGTGAATTAATCTCTCTTGGGGAGTGCAAAGAGCATGCCCAAGCCATCTCCATCTACCCCTCACCATGATCTTATCCACATATGGCACTCGGGTGATCTCTCTTATAGTTTTATTTTTAATCATGTCCTGCCATTTGACTTCCAATACCCTTCTGAGGCTTTGTTCTCAAATCTACTAAATCTATTGGAAATTGTTTCATTGTCATACCATGACTCATGTCCTACAGTAACACCGATCTCACTAAACTTGTATATAGTCTGATTTTTACATGTTATTTCAGGGCGATTTCATTTCCAAATTTTATTCAACCTAACCATTGTCTGATATGATTTTTCAATCTTTCACTAAACTTTAATTCTAAAAACCCAGTATTAGACACACACACATACATACATACATACATATATATATATATATATATATATATATATATATATATATATATATATATATATATATATATATATATATATATATATATATATATATATATATATATAACACAGCCGTTTCTACTCCACTGTAAGTCAAAGGCCTCAGACACGCCCTTAATCATGTCTGAGGTTTGGAGAGTTTTCATCACCATGTTAGCCAACTGCGGATTGGTGATGGTGGGAGAATTTCGTCTGATAGCTCATAGGAAGCCAACCTAGTATTGGTGACCCAAACTGATGAAAAATTAATATTTTATTTATTTTTTTTTATTTTTGGCAGCTTTTGATCTAAAAACTCACAGTACAAAACAATATATTTAAATTTTTATCATTCATAAAACATCCAGATGAAAATTGCAAATAAAATCATTAAGATATAATTATAGATGATTGATTTTATTCAAATGTAAAAAGAGAAATTGTAAAGTAGATTTCATTCATGAATTAGCTAATCGATGAATATTCTTCTGTTTCATATTTCACTAGACAAGTTTTTTAAAATACATTCAAGATTTAATTCGTTTATAAGTGATTAAACAAATCACAGACATGTTTACATATTATCTATAATAATTTATATTTTGTTCAGTAGACTTTGATAAAAATTGATTTTATATAACAAAATTCTAAAGTTCAAATGATAATCATATGTTAGGTAGTCATTCTAGTACGAGTTTTCAATTACTCTAGTGAAGTACGTTAATTTTCTATATAACTTATCAGTATATTGATATATTAAGACTCTATCATACAACTGTAATGTATAAAGCAGCTATTGATACAATAGTATATATAAAACATATTTCACATTGTGTTGAAGACTGCTAGGAAAAATTTGCATCTTATTTTGGGGTAAATTAGATGGTTCTTACATTCAGAGATTACGCAAGGTAGTGAGTGAGCTGCATTGGGAGTACATACTTTAGAATGATATTATATTTAACATCTCCGTCGATTTAAACAATGCACGAGAGAATTGAGCAGTCACGTTTAGAATTAGTGATTTGTCAACCCTCCAGTCTAGAGGGTATTCAATAATAATAACAAGAAGATAATAGAAATGTGAGTGATATTCACCAAACTAAACTCTATAGAGTAACCTCTTTGCCAAGCAATTTCATCAGCCTCTTTTTAAAATTCTGATTTCTTTTTCTATAACTATATATGTAAATTTTTACTGAATCTTCCACATGATATAAAGATTTTCGTTCAAATTTAACAACAATAATTATGAACACAAAAAAAATTCCTAAAACGTTAAATAGACCAAAATATTCAAAAACACATCATCATAAAGATAAAATATCTTTCCATCTGATCGAACTCGTCAGGAATTTGCGTAATGTTAACTTCACTGAGATAGGAGGAAGCCTTTCCTGCTCCATCGGTATTTAATAAGTAAAGAAACTGAATGATAGAATACAAACGTCAAAACTTCATTTTCGTTGACTATAATGAAAATTAATTTATGCAATTTTCTATAGATTTTGCAGAAAATAGAACTCACAAGACAGTTTCTTTCGTTTTTGTCTTGGCTTTCGAGGGGGACTAAATGGAATGTAATTCTATATCGTCCCTTTATCTAAGTTTCTATGTTAACAAATGTTGCATTTTTAATCCTTCTCATTCTAAAATGACCTTTGATCTATTTATAATTATATTTAAGGGGAAACAGGAAGATCTGCTCTTCTATTCTGTTGTAGGATTTCAGAAAAACAGTTATATTTGCGAAAACTATTTAAAATTTTTGATATTAGATTTAGAGGGAGAAAGAAAAGATAGCAAATTGTGGAAAACTATAGTAATTATAGATTATTTTCTTCCTCATTTACAGTGGCAATTCCGTTATATTGAGAGAGAGAGAGAGAGAGAGAGAGAGAGAGAGAGAGAGAGAGAGAGAGAGAGAGAGAGAGAGAGAGAGAGCAAATGGTTCTGTTCTCTATTTTTTGTTTTTTCCGTAGGTTCTGAATGATGCTTATATAAGTACCAACTGTATTCTTGTAGCTCTAGGTAAAATCAAATCCAAAGAAAATCCTATGGTCTGGCATGAAAAACTAAATACATACAAAAGAATTAAGTGGCATTCGTTGGCTGTTAAAGTTAACAATTCTAGGTGATCACACCTATAAATAGGTACAGAAATGTAAATAATTACAATCTTAAATTATTGATGTAAGTAAATTACCGAGTTACTTAAACACAAATCAGTCAGTTTTAACATCCTATGTTGCATAACCGTTTGGAAGAAAAAGCAACACAGTAACTACTTTTATTAATCATTGGTATTTTGCATAGCTAAAACGCACATAC
Source organism: Palaemon carinicauda (assembly GCF_036898095.1). NCBI lineage: Eukaryota > Metazoa > Arthropoda > Malacostraca > Decapoda > Palaemonidae > Palaemon > Palaemon carinicauda. Next base: position 7,094,784 of record NC_090749.1, read on the forward strand.
CATAGCTCAAGAACACCTTCAGGGTAGAACTTTCTGGCTAAAAATGCTTGGTTATAGAATTGCCTTTGTTCGTTAAAGGATGCCACAAATATTACGCCCAAATACACCTTTTTGTCTATCGAATCAGGGACTTAATCATTCTCCAAAATGGCCAGTGTGCGAGTTTAATGGACGACATGACCAAATGCTCAGTAGTATCCTCTTCCTCCCTATACAAAACACAAAGGGTATCCTTATCCTTCCTGTTTCTATAATTTTCTTTTAATTCTCGCAATTTAACCTTGTTTTCATAAATATTACTGTCGCATTAGTGTCAAGTTCACCTATGCAGTCTCTTCTGCCATTACTATTCACAAACCTCAGTTTGGTTATCTCTGCTTTTATTGCTTCTATTTTTCTTTCAATTTCATTTGTCACTTTACTTTTTGTTTCTTTTTAAATTTCTTGTTTTATTTTCTATACTTTCTTACTTCTTCAATTTTAATAAAATATTCATTGCATATTTCTTTAATACTTTTTTTCCAACATTCCCCATGTGGTTTTCTTATTTGATCTTCCACTACTTTCTTAACTAGCCATTTGTCATCTGATGTTATGAGATAACATCACATTTTTCATACTGTATTCTATTTTCAACTGGCCGTATTTCTATTTCTGCTATTAGCCCCCAGTATGGTGTAGTAGAAACCTGTTTAAACATTCCTTTCATAATTTTGTACTGTTTACTCTCTAGTTCTTTCATTTCTTTTTCTTTTATTACACCTCATGTCTAAATATTTGCAAACATTGTAGGTACTACTACTGTCTCATAGATCTTTATTCTCACTAACAATGCCAAATCTCCTACTCTGTTACTGTCTCCATACTTCCTAACTTCCTGTACCATGTAGCCTATTCTATTACTGCTTCCCTTTTGCTTATGATGAGACTTTAGTTTCCTTTATCCTAGTGCCATTCTCTTGATTATTTAAATTCCTTAACTGTTTCTATCCTTCGGAGTTTCTTAAAACCTCGTCCTTTGAGTTCCATGGTTGATTTGTTGTAGCCTAGGTGGAAATTGGGAGAAACAAAAATCCATGAAAGGACTCAATCATATCGTATACATGCAAAACAATACATCTCTATGAAGTGCAAAGAATGTACAGATATAATTGTGTACGTTTGGTGGTACATATGTTGCGACCCATCTCAAAATCTGCACAGTGATGGAATAATCTCCTTTGGCCCTGCGCAATGTGAAGATTCCCAGATCGCGCGACCAAGTTGGAATCGTATTTTGGGTGCTGTGGAGTGAAACAGATTCACGTAAATACGCCGACTGACTCGTTTACCTTATGTGGCAATAGGTGTGTTAACAGTATTAGGTTCTATGGGGTAATCTCCTCGTCGTATATGTAGTGATCAGGCCAATATGTAAAGTCAGGTCATTATGTGTGTTTAATTTGTTTCCAAGGCGTGTTAATTATTGTAGTATGGAATTACCACCCCTATCTGTCACTGTGTTTAGGCCACTTATAATTGTTGAATGTCAGCCTCTAATTCACAAACAATGGGGAGGGTGTCGTAGTTAATTAAATAATATAATTTTTAATGCATTAGAACTCCTTTTCCAGAACACAGTGATATTTTTAGTTACAAATACATTAACATATATAAAAATTAATAATTTATTTTTTTTACATCAACATATGTGAAATAAAACCAATTATTTTATTTTTACATCAACATACATGAAAAATAAGCCATTTACACAAGTTTTGTAATATAATGTACATAAATTTAACCTAACATATAACACTTAGGAGTATGAATTTATTATAAAATAATAAAGAGCCTTGGCTTACTTTCTGGGTCTATTATTAGTTCTAATAGGGAAGTTGGGAGTGATGCCTCGAATTTTGTTTTGAACCTTGTTTTTGTTGTTCTTTTTAGTAGACAGACGGAGACTGTCTTGAGACAATTGCAGTTCTTGAAAGATGGTTTTCCAGAACATTTATTAAGGTTATACAAGAAAACGTCATTTGAAAAGAGATTTAAAATCTTCCAGAATCTTCCAGAATTCCAGGCCAAAAAAGAAGGCTCTGACGCGAGGAGAATTGCGATGAAAAAGATTCGTCCTGGAAAAGTCAATTGGGAGGAAAACGTGGATTTTCTTCAAAAGTGTCTCAAACAATAAAGTTGTTGAAGGATCCTTATTATGGGTTCGATGATGATGTGGTTATTAATTGGGGTCTGCAGGGGGAATCTAGAAGAGGAAAGGAAGAGCCTTTAGGGAAACAGACGTTGATCACTAAACTATGCTTCTTAAGATTATTTGATGAGAGAGAGAGAGAGAGAGAGAGAGAGAGAGAGAGAGAGATTCCTCTTCTGCCAAAGGACATTGCAACTTTGTAACTAAAAAACATTACTACTTTCATAACACCTAAATACTTGTTGTCATTAATATGAATTACTCTGAGCCTTTTAATATGAAAAAAACTTAATTCATGAGACTCGATTTAATTTCCTTTTAGATGGACGTTGTGATGGTTTAGGAAACCCTTTGGATGGAAGGATGCAAGTTGCACGGATCAGACTGGTGCCTTCGAAAGTCTTTGTTTTTTACTATTGTTGAATAATTATGGTTTGATGATCGAGAGGAAGGGAAAAATGAAGCAAGCAAACAAGGGAGGAAGTAAGGAAGGAAGAAAGGAAGGAATGAAGGAAGAAAGGGAGGAAGGAAGGAATGAATGAAGGAAGGAAGGAAGGAAAGAAGTAAAGAATGAAGGAAGGGGAGAACATTCAGAGACATAATCAGCTGTTTTATGATTGACACTCCGAGTATTAAATAGAATTAATTAAAATTTGACATTTAGGTAGATTCACATTTTCCCCTCCAAGTTAAAATAACAGAGACAAAGTTTTTTGTTAGGAGCTTTTTTATACTTAAGTTACATCTCATCAAACTTTCCTTTTCTATCTTCTTTATTCTAAGGTTTGTTTGGTCCTTGTCTCTTTGCAATCTGGAATAAAAAAAACAATTGATTTATCTGTTTGTAAACATATATTCCTCCAAACTTAATCATAAGGAGATTTTTCCTTTGCAATTGTAGTGTTTTACTAGGAGTGGTGATAAATTCGCTGATATCCAAAACCCAACTCAGGATCCATCATTGGAAATTTCCTTCTTACAGTTTTACGAAGGTTATTCCTGTTGGGGTAGACCCATCTGCTTCCTGTAGAACATATCCAGTAACATTCTATAATTGTTTGGGTTTGTTATTTCTTATTATGTGATAAGATGAAATAAGCTCTTCTGAAAGTTCATGTTATAACTGTGGAAATGTTGGAGTTCTGTTCCTAAGCAGTTTGTATGGCTCAAGAGTTAAGGCCGATTCACACGAGCCGTTTTCTTTCCGACAGGCTGGGTGATGGCTAACCGCCGTTGTGGTGTTGTACATTCACACGAGGTGTTCCGTATCCGTTTACCCTTGCGCAGTTTTCATTGCTTACTTAGATTCTATCACGTGAGGAGCGAGTAAATTACGATAATTTTTGACACTATAAGATGTTGGTTGTTAACTGTGTTGATAAGATAAGTTATGCAACTTCACTATGTTTCATGCACCATGCCAAGAATATTAAAACTATGATAAATTCACCTGATTTATTTAATGCCTCTCCAGTCATTTTCCATACCTTTTCTTTATGTAATTTTTTCTATACATCTTGTTTGCCATGTCAAAAATCTCCTCATAACCTTGAAAAAGTTCAATTGACCTCTCAAAACGGTGGCAACAACAAACTAACTAATTTCTATGACTCTATACTATGAGGAAAAGTCGGGGTTGTAGGCCACAAAACGAACGGGTACAATACAGGTCCCCTTTCACACGAAACATTATCCACCCTTTAGTTGGGACGGGTGGGTAACGGCCGTCGAGGTTTCTTGGAAAGAAAGCCGAGCCGACACGGACGGCTGACGTCCGAGGGCCGCCGTCCGCCTAACGGGTCGTGTGAACAGTTGCATATGAATACACGTAAAGCCCCTATTACACATATCCGGTTTCCTACGGCCAACCTGGCCTACGGCGCCGTAGGAAAATTCTGGCTTACGGCTAGAGTAATTACACGTATTTGAACGACCGGAGGCAAGTGGGTCAGGGTGGCACTGTTTGTGGTGGAGTAGTGACATGTTTTATCTCGACGATATTCTCGTTCCTATTGCTCTAGCGTGCTACTTGAAGGTGAAAACAAGAAAAAGGAAGATTTGGTTCAAACAATGGTTGCATAAACGACAAAAATACTCTTATGGTAACTTAATGACGGAACTACGACTAGAAAAAGATGACTGGTTTAACTACATGCGAATGGATCACGACACATATTTGGAACTCTTAAGTCAGGTATCATCTTTAACAGAAAAAAAAGATACTTGCATGAGAGAAGCAAATAGTCAATATGAGCATCCTTCAGCCACTCAGACTGATGTCATACCATATTGTGAGCAATTACACGCTACGTCTTTGGTCCTGACTACGACGGCCGTACGGCCAACTTTAGTACTGGCGAATGTTCAACCGGCCGGCCGTGGGTGAGCTTTTATACGGCCGATTTGCTATCACACGCTCTGGCTTGAACATACGCAAGCATCGCGACCGACGGCGCCATAAGAAACCGGATAAGTGTAATAGGGGCTTAAAAAAGCTAGACGCCAGTTAACCGACGGCCTGCCTGTCGAAAAGAAAACGGGTTGTGTGAATCGGCCTTTATATGATTTTCAAAAACCTTTACCGTGAATCTGTTATGTCCCTTTCAATATAGAAGACCATTCTTTTCCTAATTATATTTTGATAATTTATTTTTCAATCAATGTATTTTTGACCAAAAATGAGCAAAATATTTGCAAGATATTAAAGGCAATATCTCAGGTGTTTACATAAGAAGTTGGCAGTTACTCTTTATTTTTTCTTTTAATATTTGCGGTTATTTTAACTCGATAGCTTTTGTCAAAGTCGTTATTTTTCCTTGATAATTGGGCGCTAGATTCAAACTATAAGAAAACACAATTATTCAATTAGTTTTTTAGCAACTTTTTTTTTATTTTGAGATAAGCGTTGATGAAATTTGAGGTAATCTTATTGAAAATTTCACTGTTTTATTCATCTATTCTTTTTCATTTGGGACCATGTGGTCTTGCTATAAATAAGCTGATTTTGATTTTACCAATTAGCATTTGCAATGCACCAATTTTATATATCGTGTTTTAAAGGTACACTGAGAACTATTTTATAAAGTTTATACTAAATTTAGTACTACATATTCTATAAAATCAACATTTATTGAGCATAATTTAAAAGCTTATTCAGTATATATATATATATATATATATATATATATATATATATATATATATATATATATATATATATATATATATATATATATATATATATATAATTGATCACTATAAATATATAGAAAATATGGAAAAATTTCATATTGCTAGTGTTTGATAGCTATATTCAGCATTTATGGTTTTTAATTTGATCTTTAGACTTGTTAACATAAAGATTCTTAAAGGTTTATCTGTCATGGCGTTTGCGTCTAGGGAAATTATCCACAAATTTGGAAAATCTGGTAAATTTAGGGACGAGTTTTGTTCAACCATTATTCCAAATCTTAGTGTTTATGGTTACAAAAAAAAAATAATAAATCAATTACAATGTATAATGTAACTATTTGATACAATACTATATATAAAAACATGTTTTACATTCTATTGAAGACTGCTAGGGAAAAATTTGCCTCTTATTTTGAGGAAAATTTCATAATTTCAGGGATTAAGCAAGGTAATGAGTCGAGCAGTGAGAACACATAAGCTGGAATGATAACATTATCAACATCTCCCCAAGATTATTCTAATGCGTTTGTGCGCGAGAGACGTTAAGAAGTTACGAGTGGAATAGTTACATATTGTCAACCCTTCAGTCAAGAGGGTATTCAATAATATTAGCTAGCAGCAAAGGTACTAAGAATAAAGATACAAGTCTTTAATTAACTTGATCACTCTCTTTTAAAAATTATCATTACGTTTTCTATAGCTATTTATGTAAATTTTTACTGAATCTTCTACAGGATATAGAGATTTTCTTTTTCAAAATAATTTTAATCACAAAAGTAAATTCTTTAAATATTGAATAGCCTAATATATTAAAAGACACATCATTATGATGATAAAATATCTTTCCATCCGACCCAAACTCGTCAGGAATTTGCTTAATATTAAATGTTCACTGATATTGGAGGAAGCCCTTCCTGTTCCATCAGTAATTAATAATTAAAGAAACTGAATGATAGAATACAAACGTGAAAACTATATTTTCGTTGACTGTAATGAAGATTGATTAATACAATTTTATCTAGATTTTGCAGAAAATGGAAGAACTTGCAACAAAGTTTTCTTTCGTTTCAGTTTCGACTTTTGAGGGGGACTAAATAAAACCCAATTCTATATCATCACTTTATCTAAGTTTATGTTAATAAATGTTGCATTTTTAATCCTTCTTGTTCTATAATGACCTTTGATCTATTTCTGACTATGTTTAAGGAGAAATAGAAAGATCTGCTCTTCTATTCTGTTGTAAGATTCCATAAAAACAGTTATATTAACAAAAACTATCTCACAAATTTTTAATATTAGATTTAGAGGGAAAAAGAAAATATAGCAAATTGTGGAAATTTATAGTAATTATAGATTATTTTCTTCCTCATTTACAGTGGCAATTCAGAGAGAGAGAGAGAGAGAGAGAGAGAGAGAGAGAGAGAGAGAGAGAGAGAGAGAGAGAGAGAGAGAGAGAGAGAGAGAGAGAGCAAATGGTTCTGTTCGCTATTTTGTTTTTTTCCGTAGGTTCTGAATGATGCTTATATAAGTACCAACAGTATTCTTGCAGCTCCAGGTAAAACTGATTCCAATGAAAATCTTACGGTCTGGCATGAAAAATTAAATACATACAAAAGAATTAAGTGGCATTTATTGGGTATTTTGCATAGCTAAAACACCCATCACAGCTGAAGAACCACTTCAGGGTAGAACTTTCTGGCTGAAAATGCTTGGTTATAGAAATGCCTTTGTTTGTTAAAGAATACCACTAATATTACGTCCTAATACATCTCTTTGCCTATCAAAGTAGGGACTTAATCATTCTCCAAAATGGCCAGTGTGCGAGTTTTATGGACGACTTGACCAAATGCTACGAATGACTTTACAAAGATCCAAAAATTTCATGATTCCACAAGTCAATTTGTATTTATTAAGAAATAAGTTCACATTGGAGCTGTGAAAGTAAATATCTCTAATTGGCAAGAATTAAGTGATTCCTTTTGCAATGATGTAAGTCAAAATAAGAGGCGTTAATTTTCCCTCTGGAGTCAACTTGAAGGTTTTAAAAGACAAAGAGGAAAGAAAAGAGATTCAGTTTATAACCAATTGTAAACAACACAAAGAGAAAAATTTACTTCTTTTATTAATAGTGAAGCCGTTTTGTAGTAACTGACTACATCGATGTAGGCGAGAGGTTTCATTAAAAAAGAATCTTAATAAGGTTATTCCCTACAAGTAGATCAATTGGAGACGCATCATTATTAGTATTATTATTATCATTATTACTTGCTAGGCTACAACCCTCGTTGGAAAAGCAGGATGCTGTAAGCCCAGGGACTCCAACAGGGAAAATAGCCCAGTGAAGAAAGGGAACAAGGAAAAATCAAATATCTTAAGAACAGTAAAAACTTTAAAATAAATATCTTCTATATATACTATAACAACTTTAACATAAAAAGAGGAAGAGAAATGAGATAGAATAGTGTGCTCGAGTGTACCCTCAAGCAAGAGAACTCTATCCCAAGACAGTGGAAAAACATGGTACAGAGGCTATGACACTACCCAAGATTAGAGAACAATGGTTTCATTTTGGCGTGTCCTTCTCCTAAAAGAGCTGCTTACTATAGATAAAGAGTCTCTTCTACCCTTACCAAGAGTAAAGTGGCCACTGAATTATTACACTGCAGTAGTTGACCCCTTGGGTGAAGAAGAATTGTTTGGTAATCTCAGTGTTGTCAGATGTCTGTGAGGATAGAGAAGAATCTGTAAAGAATAAGCCGGGCTATTCATACACTGAATTGTTGCCACTTAACTTACAATAATAAAATCCCAGTTAAATCCAGTTCTCTTTGGGATATATATATATATATATATATATATATATATATATATATATATATATATATATATATATATATATATATATATATAAAACACCTTTAGTAAATAACAATAAAACGAAAGCTGTAAAGCAATTAATATTGTTTTTTTTTCTTTTATTTCAGATTTCATTCACAAAAAGCTCAATTATGTAAATTAAGAATTAATTTCTGGATATCCATCAACCATTTTGTTCTAGAACCAAGCATTGTTAAATTGTAAATACTGTTATCAAATGCTGTAAGAATAAAATGGATATGTTGGTCTTTTCTGATTCAATGCTGCAAAGCTAGAGAACAATATTAGGTCATTTCAAATCAAGAAGGAAATGTAAAATTACTTATCAGTCATTACATCATAATCAATTAAGATGGTTTTCACTATTATGAAAACATATTGGCAAGAAACTAAAATGATTCTGTATTGATATTTATGTTTGAAGAAAACCCTTCGGTTCCATCTTAATCATTTTGTTTCTACTTATTACTACTATAAACACTTTATGATAAAAATCGCTATTTTCTTTAATTTATTTACCTATTACGTAGTTATTCGGTTGAATAGATTTGAATATGAAAGGGATCGAGGTATCTTGGGAAACAATGGTTATACTCTTAGTAATTAATTAGGTGGAATCGGCCTGGGATGGGGGTAAGTCAGAACAACTGCTGTACCATTATTGAGAGGAACGAGGTGGTTTCTCTCTAAGAAAACAGTTTTCCACTCAATGAATAAGTGCTCAAACCAGATTTTCTTCTTGTTGCATATTTATCCTTAGTCTAAAACTCTGTCTGTCAAAGATTTGTCCTGAATCCACCGCTGGTACGGGCTTTTTTCATTGAGTGTTCATCAGAATAAATAAAATACGTCAATACTAACTTTGTAAATGAATAACCACACTACCAACTTAACTGGCCACAGCAGGCACTATGAAGACTCACCCACACCCATTGGTGAGAATGCATGAGAATATTAACATATGCAATATGATGTGTGCATTGTATACCCTAGTAGGTACGCAACAATAATTGTCAGAGAAAGTAAGATTAGTATTTCACATGCTCGAAGGTTAGGATAATTTTTAACCAACTCTTTCTAAGACTTTGAATTCTTTTTCTCAAACTATATATGTAAAATATCACTAATTTCTAGTGAATGTTACACAAAATATGCAATCAATTTCTTAAATAATAATTATAAAAACAAAAGCTAAATCTTAAAAGGTAACAATAGGCAAGGCTGTTCAAGAGCACATCATTATACAGTCACTACATAGCTCCCCTGACTGATATTAACTGGGAAAGTTCCACCTCGGACTGGGAGTCAGCCACTGATCAGGCACAACTCTCCTGCATATATAGTTCCCCTGAGATTTCCTCCTTCACGAGGATGTCTTGTGGTATAGTGGCAACGTCATTGTGACATAAATGGAAAGATCAGTGTTCAATTCTCCCAACTAACGAGGAAAAAAGTTTAGCTTTTGCTCTTATTAATAATAATTTTATCATTATCTAAGACGCAACGTAGATTAGAGGAAATTCGTAGTCTTAACAACTATGTATAATGAATAATAGGATAGAAATTTTATTGCTTCATTTTACCCGTGTTCTTTATTATTGTTTTCTTTTTGTTTGATCTTTACATCTGACATCCTTTTCAACCTTTGGTATTGTAATATCCTGATTTTCCAGATAATTGAATCTTTGCTCAACACACGAATTGGTAACAATAATTACAAAATAGAAAATTATAACATCGAGGTTTGAACTTCTAAAGTATCGATGAGTAGATTCCAAGACTTAAGAAGAACATTCATAATGTGGTTAGAGTTCCCACTGGGGGTCCCCCATTATTGGAGGATATAGATGTATATTTATTTCTGAAACTATTAATTTGCGACGGAAACGAGTGTCATTTTCGAAGAGAGCGTAATTTTTTCTATTAGAAACAGTAGTTTTTCCCTAGGTTACATTAGTATGTAATAATATACAATGAAACCCTATTTTCAGTAAAACTTCTCTTAAACTAAGATTAAGCAAAACCAAAAAAAAAAAAAAAAACCTGAACCGTTGAGGGTTTAGTAGTATTGTATACTCTGCATCCCTACACAACAAAACAAAGTTTATCCTTATCATTCCTGTTTCTATGATTTTCTTTTAATTCTAGCATATTTAACCTTGTTTTCATAACCATTACTGGCTCATTAGTGTTAACTTCTCCTATGTAATCTCTTCTACCATTACTATTCACAAACCTCAGTTTGGTCATCTCTGCTTTCTTTTCTTCTATTTTTTTTTCAATTTCATTTGTTACTTTACTTTTTATTTCTTTTTTTTTGTTATTGCTTTTTATACTTTCTTACTTCTTCTATTTAAATATAATATTTATTGCATATTTCTCTGATACTTTTTTCCCTAATATTCCCCATAAGGTTACCTTATTTAGACAGTTATATGTACCTGGGAGTTGTCAGAGACAAACAATTAACCTTCAAGGAGTAAATCAAGTACGCAAAGGAAAGATCAAATGCAAGGCTTGCAGCCATGAGATATATGTCTTCTCTAAAGAACGGAGCAAATGAGCATATACAGAAGAAGTACTACCTAGCCTGTACCAGAACACTTGCGGACTATGCTGCTCCTACCCTAACAAAACTGACAGATGCCCAAAAAGTTACTCTAAAAAGTAATACAAAAAAATGCCATGAATCTCATGCTATAAGCACTCATGTGGACAAGGCTGTGCAATATCAGGCTTGAAACCAACTTGCCAATCTTAGAATACATGATTGCACATAGAAGCGCAAGCACAAGGCAAAAATTTTTTTCTCTGACAGAGACTCCATAGCAAAGAAGAGGGTAAAAGAACTCCCAAAGCACCCTGAGATCCAGACCTAAAGCTCCTACGGTAAGGACCACAGTGATAATCTAAAGAGCCTGGGAATAGCTGAAATGATACTGCAACTGAGCCCAGACCAAACCAGGCCACACAGCACTTCCCACCCTGGAAAAGGGAAATGGCACCTTTCAGATATAGGCTACAAAACTTCCTAAAGCGAAAGAAGATTGCATAATGGAGGATATAAGAACAGCAGCCCAGAAGGCAATCAGAAGCATGGGAATTGCAGGGGCATAGACCTATTACACAGATGGCACTGTGGATCCTGGAATTCAAACAACAGGAGCTGCAGTATACTCCAACAACTTTGTGGCTTGCTGGAGAATATCCAACAATGCCTCCACTATGCAGACAGAGCTTGTTGCAATAAAGAAAACACTGAAATATTCGTTTGAAATCAAAGAAAACCATTAGTCATCCCCAGACTCAAAATCCTCAATGCAAGCCTTGCAACAAGCAGAGCACAAAGAAAAAACAGGTTTACTAGCTGATATCAAGTCACTACTATATCAGCACAATAAAAGAAGCAGATCTGTGACTCTCAACTGGATTCCCAGTCATATTGGAATGTCAGAAAATGAGAAATCAGATGAGCTAGCCAAAAGTACAGACACATAGACAGGGTACAGGTGCACATACAGCCTGCACATCAGCAGATCAATAACAAAATAAAGCCACAGCTCAAAGAAAATATGATCAAGGACCTACACAAGTGGATATAAAATAACTCCCCTTCTGCCTCATGGTAAAAGTAGGCCACAGATCTGGTGCCTCCCCTCATTGACAGGCACACACCAAGAGAGCAAGCTGTATGTATGCACAGACTCAGGCTGGGGTACAAAGCCTGCTGGGAGACTGTAAAAAAAACAGTGTAAGACTATGTGAACACTGTGAAAAGATACCACAACAGACCCTTTTGCACTACCTGCTAGAATGTAGGGAGACAGCGTATCTAAGGGGTAAATTACAACCAGATGATAACTCACAAAACGCCAGGCAAACTGCAGCCACACTGGTAAAAGCAATTATTGAGGATATTGAAACCCACAGACAATTGCTTTCAAACCTACCTCCATCAAGGTAATGTAACCTCTGGAAGTTCATTCAACTTCATCTCATCCTCTCACTGTAAAACCCTATACACATCATCTTCCGTATTCTTCCATAAATTTTTCTACTACTAAAATACTCTACAGGGACCCTAGGGATTAAATGGTTGGATAACCCCATCTGCAATATATGTACATTTTCAAAGGCCTTATAATTTTTTAAAAAACTACCACTATCTGTGACATAGGTGGTGCTAGTACAATTCGTCCCTGGTGAATTCGTCGTTGCCCAATTCGTCCCGCTTAATTCGTCGTTGGGCAATTTGTCCCCAAGTTAAAAGACACTAGGTTGTTTAACTGTTTTATTTATTATTTTCCTGTTTTGGACAGTTGGAAACAAAAGGTATTTACTTAAATAGAGTTACTTCTAAAGAATATACACCCATCCAACAACATGGCTACCTGCAAGATTTTAATTTCAGAGAAAGGAAAAAACAAAGTTGTTGATGAAGACAATTATATATATGCTAAGAATAAGGAGAGTGCAGACAAACTGAAGACCTACTGGAGGTGTGAAAATCATGCATGCAAGGCGAGACTTAAAACTGATTAAAACTATATAGAGATTGAGAAGGTTGGTATCCACAATCACGCTTCAACAGCCACAGAGGTGAATGCGATGACTGCGGTCTCAAAGTCAATTTCATCTCGTGATGCACCTCGCTCAATAATTGCTGGTGAAGTTGAAAAGTTAAACAAATGTGCTTTATCACAAATTCCTCGGTTGGAACAACTCAGTAAGAATATCAGACGTTGGAGGCAAGCATGAATTTGCATATAAAAAATGTCATGGAGAAATATGATCCCAACCAAAAAAATACCTTTCTGAAAACAATCCCACACAATCTTAAATTTTAGAAATTAAATGCTTAAACAATATTTTTAATAATTTTATTGTAACTTGTCTACTATTTTCATTATATATTATCTTGTACTATAAATTTGACTGAAAATAAACACTACACTTTTTTTGTATTTATATTGTAACTTTCCCCTTTCCTACGAAAGATACAATATTAGAAGCAAAGTTTCTAAAAACTACTTTCAAACTAAAATTGTTGCTTTACATTTTTTTTTAAGGAGCAAAGTTTTAAAAAGTACTTTTGAGCTAAAATTGTCGTTAGATAATTCTTTTTTTTAAGGAGCAAAGTTTTAAAAAGTACTTTTGAACTAAAATTGCCATTAGACAATTTCTTTTTTGAGGAATCAAAAAGGGTCCAATATGTAAGACAAAAGAAAAAAAAGGAGTGTCGAGAATGCGAAAATAAATCATTGAACTCAACGATTTGCCCAACGACGAATTGACTTGGGGACAAATTGAGCAACGATCAATTGAGCAACTTCGAATTGAGCAGCTTCGAATTGAGCAACTTCGAATTGAGCAACTTCGAATTGAGCAACTTCGAATTGACCGGACACGCTATAGGTCTTCCTCCTTTGCATTTACGAGGAGAGAAGGCTAAAATATTTCGTCTTCTCTTCTTCTTCTTTTATAAACAAAAGCCAATCTGACTATTCATAAAGGAAAAGGAAATCTTTACAGTCAGTTGACAAAAACAATTATTTTTGCATCAATTTCGTCTCCTGAATGTAGATTAATGGTTGCTGAATCCCTCATTAGAGATCTAGCTAAAATTATGGGGCATGTAGAAGAATCCTAACAAAACATAAAATATGATTGTGTTTGAGGACAGTGGCTCCTTAACATCCATATCTCTGCATTGATAATGTTTATTTTTAACTGTATTCAATTCATTTGAAATTTTAGGTGTTATTTTTGATAGCCAATTTGTTTTTGATAAACATTCGGTCTGTTCTTCAATTCCGCATAAAACTGGCTTACTGGAAATCTTTTAAGATTTTTGGTGATCAATCTATTCTGAAGATGTGTTTTAATTCTTTATTCTACTATGGTTTGAGTATTGTTCTCCTGTCTGGTCTTCAACTGCTGATTCTCCTCTTAATGTTTTTGGACAGGAACTTACGGTCAATTAAATTTCTAATTTCTGATCTAGATAGCAATATCTGGCACTGTCGTTCAGTTATTATTCTATGCATGATGCATAAAGTACTTTCATAACTGTGACTATCCTTTGCATTCAGATCTTCCCAAACATTGCCATCAGGCATGCAATACTAGGCATGCAGTTAATTCTAATAGTCAGGCCTTTTCCATCAATACTACACAGTATTCAATAGAAGCCTTATTCCAGCTGTGTTCAGATTGTCGAATGATCTTCCCAATGAGGCAGTTAAATCGCCTAACTTGCAGCAATTTTTATCAATGTCAAAAAGGTTGACACAAGTCTATGTTTATAGTTTTCATAGGTCGTGCCTTTTTTATTGTTATTGATCTTAAAATATTTCATATTAATTATTCATTTGTTCTTCTACAGTATATCTTTTTTGATTCCTGACTTCATTTCCCCACAGAGTGTAGTCTCTCTCTCTCTCTCTCTCTCTCTCTCTCTCTCTCTCTCTCTCTCTCTCTCTCTCTCTCTCTCTCTTCGTAGACCAAGTTACAGCGCACTCTACTAACAAAAAGTAAACTGGACAAACCAGCAACAATTCCTGAGGATTTTGTACCTGGCCGTAAATTGACTGTAATGATTTGATTTTAAGAAGAAGGTCTGTTTCTTGTGTTTGAATGTTGAATTTCTGGATGGGGTTTTTAACCTCATGGCTATTAGGTGGTAACCCTACCATGCACTGACCAAACAAAGTTGTTTAACTGCATAGATCCTATGTAATTTCCTTAAAAAAGAGATGACTGGACTTGAATGTCCATCAAAGAGGAATTGCTTTGAAATCTGGCACAATTTTCTTGTAATGGTGTCTAATTTTATTATGTAAGAATATAAATCTCAGCTTTAATTACTTTGCTTTCTCAATGCCATACAGTGGAAGTGCTTTTACCTGTCACATATTTCATATTATTCGATTGATCTTTGGAAATTGGTTTAGTTTCATGCTGCCTCCAAAATATAAAAAAGAACCCTCTAAAACAACGCTTTTAAACTGTAGTTTTCCGTTGTGCAGAAAATCCCATTTTATTCTATTTTTGTCGAATTGCATTTGCAATCTAAATTCAGTATCAATGGCATGGTGAGGATGTGAAAAAAAAATGCATTTATTGGTATTTCCATTGTGATTGGAACCACGTTGCTATTCGGAATCAAATAGGAAGAATTTGGAATTGAAGAAGGAGCTTCGACAGCAAATTGTATGGAAAGGACGAGATCGTAAAAGGGAAGCGACTGACCTGGTCTGTTACTCTGAAAGGATAAGGATTCGGTTTAACTTAAAGAATTTTTGACCTCATACATTCTTTAATCTCTTTTGGGTGAGGACAAAACTTGTGAGTGGAAATCGGTACATTACTTTGGCTTACGTGGATTCCAATGAAACGTCAAATGGGCCAGTCAGGCTGACGGTGATAGGGAATGACAGATTTAAGCAAAGGAAGTGGAAGGATACAGTACGCTGTATTTGCCTCTCTGACTATCTCAAGGCCAAACCTCATATCATGCTTATATGAAACGGAAGAATAATCTCTCTCTCTCTCTCTCTCTCTCTCTCTCTCTCTCTCTCTCTCTCTCTCTCTACAACTATTGTATACAAATAAAATAATATTTGGCGTAACGCAAGAATTAAAGAAAATTCCTGCCATCGACCTCATCAAGTTGACGTAAAAAAACTGTTTTTTCAGAAGAGGAACTCTATTGGTGACCCACCCACTCTTCTTCTTCCTTTATTATTTCTCTATCATTTCGTTTGGACTTGCAACAACTTTAAACAATTATTTACACAAACATATACACATAAATTAGTATATCATATACTATTGTTTCTTCTAGATCCGACTAGCCATTTATTCGAAAGTTTTTATTCGAAAGATAATGATATTTCTCAATCCTCGATGAACAATGATATTGATAACATCATACATAACGGATGATCTGTTCTTATGCAAATTTCGCCTGTGAAACTCCACGTCCCGGATGCATTGAATTATTCAGTAGGAATCTGCATAAGATTATCTTTTAGAATCAGATATTTCATGTCGTAGTGACTACAGAAAGATGAAGAGAAGAGTTTTATTCATATTTGCGTATACAAATATCTACATTCCTCTACAGAAAATCTATTAATCTAAAAGTTTATCTGTTACTGACGTCCAAAGAAAACGGAAAAATAATTATATAGCTTTCTTTTCAGGTCGATTTCTATCCTCTATGTCCTTGTATTTGAGAACAGAACAAGAATGGAGGAAAAGTAGTGTAGGAAAAATGTTATTCATTTGCCATTTCTAATCTAAATTAAAAACTTATGTTTTGTTTGGCCTTTTTTTCTAAACTAATAAGATCTATTGCTTTTGAAGCCAAATCAGGTGTAGCTAATGAATAATTTTTCTGAACAAAACATATTTTTTCAGATAAATTTCTTTCGATTTTGTTATTTCTGAGAAGCAGAATTCTAACATCATGGATTTCCTTCTTCCTGAAACATCATCTTAATTTTGTAGGTTTTTTCCAGCATTGTTAGTCAAAGGAAATCTTGTATATTATCTTTTCTCAGACTTCGTCCTACATTATTCAGAAAAACTTTTATAGACAGATTAGTAATGAAGATTTCATACAAAGTTTGTTTAAAACATTATTTATTCATTTTCCTATTTCCTCTGTTTATTGGCAATAAGGATAAGGATTTTTATCTTCTCTATCATCTCAATTAGAAGAATATAATGGAAGGACCAAAGATCTATTGATGCAATATTTCTCTTTCTCGAAGTGTGTAATAACTACCTTTCCTTCAGGTCCTAAATGTCCAGAGGTAGGTCTAAAGAGAGTGAGGTTTCTTGTGTCTCGAAATAAACACAAGAGGAACGCAGAGTATTCTGGTTACTAAAGAATATAAAGAAATGTTATTTTTTCTAATTGTAAGGTTTGTAAGGAAAGGAATTATGAATGTAACGAATCATATAATACCAGTTAGTCTTAACTAGAAGGCTGCAGACCTCGGATCTCTCTCTCTCTCTCTCTCTCTCTCTCTCTCTCTCTCTCTCTCTCTCTCTCAAAACCATTTTGTTGTGCCATGTTATCCCCACAAACATGATTGAGAGAGGGAGTCAGGATTTGTTTTATTCGCCTGTGTCAGTATTCAAAGTCTCTTCGTTCCTTCGGATGGTTGAGGAAACGCAAAACCGTTTTATCTCTTGACAAACTGAACGAAAAGGTTGGAAGACAAAACGACACATTTGCAAGCACGTTATGGATGGATGCAAATGTTTATTTTGTCGCAAGATCATAAGCAAATCGATTTAAAGTATTGAGTCTTTACCCAATTTCAGAACTGTAAATAAGATCTGAGAGCCAGAAGGATCCATCTTTCACTAATTTAAGTAAATGGTTCAAGACTGTGATTATAATACTACACCTGTAGCAAAGATCAAATACAATAAAAGAAAAGCTAAAGTATGATAGTGTATTGATACTAAAGGTACTTTTCAACTCAGTGAATATAATTTCTACCCAAGTTACGACAATATCAAAGTATGAGATTCTCAACACAAATGAATAATATTTTCTCAAAGTAAATTATATCCTTAACGTATCCACAGATTGAAAACAATACCGTGAATACAAATATTATTCGCATAGTAAAACCTGTTACTTTTTTTTTTTTTTAAAGGATAAACACTTAAAAATAAGAGATGGTCGTAATAGAATGATTCCAGTATTCATATCAATTTTACCTAAATACATTTCCCATCTTCTGCCAATAATAAAGAGAAAATCGACGATTCCAATGTTTACCTTTTTATTTGATATTTATTTTCGAATCTTTCTTCTAAACTTTTTAATTGATATCAAAGAGAAAGGCAAACATCAAACACACACAAAACTGAAGAGAGAATATGAAACTTTGTCTACTGAAATCCATTATGACGTAGTTTAAAATCTGTTTGGCATGGGTATGACTGTTGATCGTTAGTTAAAGACATTTGATCCAAATTTTAACATTTTACGAATCTCCTTCTTTAAGAGCTGACAGCAAAGTTATTGGTGAAAATCCCTTTACAGTTCTTGAACAAATCTTGATTTATATTAAACGTTATGGTGACGTCACAGGGTTGGCGCCTTATGTCATGTTAATTGATTTCCCATCGATGTCTGGGAAGCAGAACGTTTTTGGAGTCACCTACTGAATATGGTTTCAGTGTCAAACAGATTGATCATGAGTGGTAGACGACTCCAAAAAGATATCCGTCCATATTTTATCCTATTTCCGGGCTCACGGAATAATAATAATAATAATAATAATAATAATAATAATAATAATAATAATAATAATAATAATAATAATAATAATAAATGTAGAGTAGTTTTATCGAATTAGTGATGACGTCAAGACTTTTGTCATATTATTATTATTATTAATATTATTATTATTATTATTATTATTGGGTTAATCGATTTCCTTAAAAATTAATAAATTTTATGGAATTAGAGAGAGAGAGAGAGAGAGAGAGAGAGAGAGAGAGAGAGAGAGAGAGAGAGAGAGAGAGAGAGAGAGAGAGTAATGATAATGTCAAGTATTTTGTAGGCAAGGCTTCATTTACAACGAGAAAGTAAACAACCTTTGAAGCTTCGAAGAAATATGATGCATCATATTGCATCCTCTTCCTGTTTTCATTTTTTCTCTTTATCTTATTTGTTGTTTTTCAGTCGTAGTGTGAGGTAAAAGTGAAGATATATGTTCTTAAAGTGACACTGGTTTTACTCAATGTCATTTCTCTGTATTCAGCTATAAAATGTTTGATCAAATAGGATATAAGTGGTTTCAAATCTAACCTTAAAATAAACGGAACATTAAAAGTACATTATCTATGATGAAATACAAACTAGAATTCTCATAGAAATTATATCAGAGTTATAGATCAAGTTTTCATTTAGTATTATTGAAGTTGATTGTTCTAGATTTTCTATTTGCATCGACAATTTGTAACATAAGATTAACGTGTTTATACTGTATGTTTTGCATTAAAGGATTTTGTTGTCTGACTTTATCAAATAGATTACAGAGAGAGAGAGAGAGAGAGAGAGAGAGAGAGAGAGAGAGAGAGAGAGAGAGAGAGAGAGAGAGAGAGTCCAGTTTTTTGTTATAGGGTGAGTTACAAGAATTCTTTTCTGCAACCCTGAATAAAACCAACCACATGAAATATATTCAAACAGCAAATGAGAAAAGTTGGAATAGATTTCACATCCTGATAAGAAAACTTTCTTTAGTACCTCGTATATAAAACATTGAACTCAAGGGAATCTGAGAGAACATCCTATGCAGAAAGGATCCTTTGGAGGTTGAAGTCATCTTAGTGATTCCTTGAGGCTTTTTGGAGCCGGGCTTTCAAGAGGGATCATGAAGGAGTTGGACAGCTAAATCGTCTTATAAAAGAGGTCTTAATCAAATCAATCAATCAACGCAATTGGAGAGAAATTAAAACATGCTTGGATACAATCATGCACACACTCACGAACGCACTCAATATCTGGTGTAACCAGCAATTTGGCCCACCTTGTCCAAGGTTAGAAATAGTAAAGCTTTAGATAAATTGCTGGTCAGTGCATGGATGGGTGACCGCTAATACCTGTATCATGGAAAAGGCAATGAGTCCCAATGAGGTTTGAGAGTCAACACAGCAAGAGGCCACTTCATCCCTTCAAGCAGAAGGAATGGGCTCTGACCCCGCCAGAGGGGAGAGAACCACTGCCGATGTAACAGGGAAATCCCCAGACTACAGTAATTGAAGAAAACACAAGAACAGAAAAAGTAATGATGAATTTCATTCTAAATGCAAGACCTGTTCGGACTATCAAAAGGGAAGCGAGGTAATCACATTATATTTTTCATCTTCCTTTTGTTTTCATTTCAAAATAATTCTAAATCATATAAATATATTTCGATGTTTAATTAGGTTCTTGACTTAGAGATGACGCTCATAATTAGTTGTTCTTTGCATCACCTTTTCTCTCTCATTCAATGAAACTAAGTAAGATATCTCTAATATTTCTTCTTATTTCCACATATGTTATATCCCCCTATTTTTCTCATTACTTTACAACATCTTCTAAAGTAAACTTAAAAAGGTTAATAAATTACATTTTTATTTATTTACTCTATATGATACATTAGCTAATGGAATCCTAATCTATGGGGAAATGAATCTCTAATTCGGTGACATTTAAGAGAAAAATACTTTTATTGAGAACTGCTTTTACTTTACAGACAGCATATATATGATGGCAGAGGTATTCTTAGCAGATTATATTGTAAAGGAAGATAATTACTCAAATAGATGATAAGCTCATTTCAATTTCAATTGCTTCACCATCAAAATATCATCGCCCGATTTAAAATGCTCACGAAATTGCTTGCAATTTTTTTTATAAATCTTTGTTTATCACCTTGGATTAAAAATAAAAGAATATGATTCTTCCCTATCTCTCTCTCTCTCTCCTCTCTCTCTCTCTCTCTCTCTCTCTCTCTCTCCCACATGGGGCCCATTGTAAATTTCTTTGTATCTTGCTAAATGCATTAATCAACCTCTAGATGTTACGACAACAAAACAAATGGCAAAATTGTTTTCATCAACATCTGGATTCGAAAAAACCTTGGATTTCGCTATGGTGTGCGAAATCTTTATTTTGTTCTTAGGGAAGAAAGGCTTCTGTTTCCGGCAAGAAAATACACTTCAAAACATACACACTAACACCACACACCACACACCTCTCTCTCTCTCTCTCTCTCTCTCTCTCTCTCTCTCTCTCTCAAATAGAGAGAGAGAGAGAGAGAGAGAGAGAGAGGAGAGAGAGAGAAAGTTACCAAATAAAAAGAGTAGAAAATACCGTTACATTTGTAGTGAATATTTTGGAAAATTTCGAGGCTGACCAACGAGAGGAAAATAGTTTAGTTTCCCGAAACAGTCGAAAATAAAGAAACTGAACAAATATGTTGAAATATATATATAAAAAAGTAAAAATTTATTTGGTCTTTAAAATGTCTGTAACACTTCGATATTAATCATGTTTATTATTAGTGCTGGAGTTGATTGCTGTGTTTTGATCAACTAGTGCCATCCACCGATGCATGTACAAACTGACATGCAAATGGATCCCATGTTTTCAGTGCGGATTGGCCGAGTCGGATAATAAAACTGTCATTTCGAAGTCTTCTGAAGAAGCAAAATACTTTTATATATGATTTCTCTTTTGTAATTGCTACATTAAAAGTACAACTAACATTTGTTTTTATAAAACTTAACATCAAGATGGTCCGGAAATATATACAGTAAAGGTTTAAACGCTACTCATGAATGGCAGAGGCAAGGGACAGTGACATTGCCCTATCAAGCAGAAAAATGGCCCTAGAGTATGACCATATATACATACATATGATCAGCGCCCAAGCCCCTTCTCCACCCAACCTAGCAATATGGAGAGCCAGGCAATGGCTGCTGGTGACTCAACAGATAGAACTATATTCTTCCCCCAAACATCCCATCCTTAGCTCACAAGGATGAGAGGTTGCAGCGCCCAAAAGAAACTAACAAGTTTCAGTGGGACTCGAACCCTAGTGTGTCGTTCAGCAGTCAGGGACGTTACCACATCGGCCACCACAACCTCTATTTGTTTTTCCATACTATAAAGAAAACATTTAACTAAAGAAATGGCAAATTGATACCAGAAATGATTTATCGATACAATTTTCATGATATTTTCATTTGATGAATTTCCTGTAAAGTAAAGATCTATGTCACTATCCTCTATCGTATCAGTTTCATCACTATAATAACTCTGCAATGAAAGTATTACAGTTATTGAATAAACAGCAATTCACAAAACAATGACTCCTCGCTCTCTCTCTCTCCTCTCTCTCTCCTCTCCTGACCGCTGACATAGACTTGGTTGAGTAACACAAACACACTCACTCCCTCAACACAAACACTTCGTTAACGGTGATACGAAAACAGACTAAGCTTTGTTTGTTTACCAATGCCACCTTCGGAAAACTCTCAGTTGGCGCTCGTTCGCTAAATCTATTTACATTTGATTTTGCGAAGTAAAAAGAAAAAGAATAGTACCCAATATTTTTCTTGAGAGAGAGAGGAGAGAGAGAGAGAGAGAGACGAGAGAGAGACGGCGGGGGGGGGGGGGGTGTTAATATGAATGATGACCGCATATATTAACCCACATGTCACTCCTATCCGGAGACCTCTAAAGACATGATGAATAGCAAGATGACTTATTTACTTCTCTCGGGGCATCATATTAACAAAGGAGTATTTCGTCCTCACAAAAAACTTCCACATCTAAATAATCATATATATATATATATATATATATACTTATTTGGTTATTTTGAAAAGTCTTTGCAGAAAAGTACCAAATTCAAGGTGATTATAAAAGAGAATTTATGCTTCTGAGAGGATGTATCAAATTTAAGGTGAATAAGAAACAGTCAGTGAGTCTCTTAGTTTGGTCACCAACAAGAAAAGGAGAAGGAAATCATTTCGTTGTTCGTAAATTGGTTTGATGAAAAACACACAACTCTTATTAATCTCAAGGTCTAGGGGCCATGACACTCAATCCTCCACGAAGAGAGACTGCGTTCGATTCCTGGATGAAGGAAGGAAAGTAGGTTCTTTATTTCTTATCCTTCATTATAATTCATCATTCACGAATCTCAGTGGCATTTCTAATTCATTATTAATTCATGAATTGCCTCAACGAATTAGTATTTGGGAGATTTATATAATCTGCATCTAGCTGTCTTCGACGTTATGATAATTAGACATAAAAATGCTTCAGAAATGAGAGATTTTATCCTTTAAATAGTAATGGATCTCTCTCTCTCTCTCTCTCTCTCTCTCTCTCTCTCTCTCTCTCTTAACAAATCGATAAGATAAAGATGCGAAACATTCTATAATCTATAAATCAATCATTTTGTTTGACCAATTATCGAAGACAAACTGCCGTCATGAGTTCGGTAAAAATATTCAAAGGTTAAACATTCTATTAATTATTATTCTCTTAATCTAACTAATGTTAATGACTTCATTATGCTAATGACCATTGACTATTGTTATTCACAAATATTATTCTAATTAGGGAAACAAAGTCGTTTTGTTTTACCCAGAATACTCTCAATCGTTGCTCCAATGAACAAGCGCCGGTACACATGGCGTGGTTGGGTGGGGTGGGTGTGGGTCAATGTGAATGTGGGCACTTCACCAACCTCATCGTTGTTTTGGACCGCATTCACATTGACGTCATTGCCCCCCCCCCCCCCACGCGCCTATCCTCTATCCTGTCCACATCACAAGGACACCTTTACCATTTCACAGTCCTAGATTACAAAGTATGATAATTTAGTTGTATTGCTTATTCAAATGTCTTTACTTTGGAAGTAATGTTACGTTAAACAAGATTTAATTAACGTAAGACACAATTGAAACCAATGATAAATTATGAAATTAAAATTCTTTTACAACAAAATAATTACATCAGTTTATTTGATATACCGAAATGTTTTATATATATATATATATATATATATATATATACCAGTATAACATATGACTTTTGAGTGAAGTTGAAGCACGTAGTGAAATATCCAGTTCGATTTTGGAATGTATTCCAAATTGGAGTAAATGTGACTCAAATATCAACATTTTTCAGAGATACTAAATACATTCGAATGTAAGTCAATGTGGAATGTTTTCTACATTAGAATATATTAGAAATTCTATTTAATGGTGAACACTTAG
Source organism: Palaemon carinicauda (assembly GCF_036898095.1). Taxonomy (NCBI): domain Eukaryota; kingdom Metazoa; phylum Arthropoda; class Malacostraca; order Decapoda; family Palaemonidae; genus Palaemon; species Palaemon carinicauda. The sequence goes on from NC_090749.1 coordinate 7,118,860, forward strand.
AATAGCAGCTATGTGAATTTATTCTAAATTAATCATTTTGATATTGATGCAGCTGAGAGAGAGAGAGAGAGAGAGAGAGAGAGAGAGAGAGAGAGAGAGAGAGAGAATGAATTAATGATATCTGCTATATTGAAAGAAAGAAACAATTTATGGAATAATAATTGAAATCTTGCGGATGAAAAGTAAATTAAGCGCTCAGTTACATCAATGGATTTTCCATTTTAATTTGAAAATAAAACATAAATATTTTTGGTTTTTCATTCTTTCCACCCAACATTGAATATCAAATGACATTATTTCCCTTAAAGGATATTATCATAATTCTAGGCTTTTCCAACGATAAATACTCAGATATGATTGCTGCAACTATAATATGTTTCTTACTATTATTATATAAAAGAAAGATTATCCGCTTTTTTCTTTTTTCAGTAATCGCCTTCTAAGCTAAATTTATTCATATTCAATTATGAAAATATAAATTATAAAAAGACTCATGTCAGCCTGGTCAACATAAAAACATTGTGACGGGAACAATCAACGGTGATGTTCGGGAATAGATGGAATTGGAATTGGAGCTCAACGACCCTGTTTGGAATGAGAGTGACCTGGTGGGTTACTTTAGGTTATGTTCCCATTCCTAAATGAGTATTATTAATTTCTATAAAGAAATGAGTCAATGGTTTATTGTAAAGATATTCTGTAACGAAAAACAGGATAACATTTTTCGATTAGTATCTATATGCTGTCTACTAATTCTTTCACGATGCCTTACCTGCATGAGAGAGAGAGAGAGAGAGGAGAGAGAGAGAGAGAGAGAGAGAGAGTTGCAAGGAATTACAAGGATTTGGATGACTGAGAATTTTTAGTCCATCCGCGGAGACTCCATTCGCTCTTTGGTAGAGCGATTTAGTTGAGCATCTTGAGATTATTATGATATTCTCTAACTTATTCTTCAGCTCGTTTACCTTGTTACAGTTTACTACATCCGCCGGAAGTCTATTCCAAGTATCTGCTATTTTGTATGTAAAGAAATTGCCTCATTGAGAGAGAGAGAGAGAGAGAGAGAGAGAGAGAGAGAGGGGGGGGGGAGTTCCAATCCATACCTAAACCAACAACACTTATTTCAGGTGGGCCTCAAGAGATGCATGTATTATAAATTACCAATATTCTTTTAACATGAATACTGTATATGCGTATATATACACACATACCTATATATCATATATATATATATATGTGTGTGTGTGTGTGTGTGTGTATGTATTTATACCCGAACAAAGATCATCTGAGACCCGGCCTTTAAATTTGAAAAATCTGCTCATAGCATTTGAGGGGGAAAACACGATTTTCAATGATACCTGAGGATAAAATTCACGCACACTTCTACTGCAATGATTTCGTATTTTAAAACTGTGGGACCCCAGATATGGAATAGAAAAGAAGGTATTTTTCCGAGGAGCAATAGTTTAC
>NC_090749.1:7120829-7231312 GCF_036898095.1 Palaemon carinicauda
GCACACTCTTCATTGCTCAACAGAGAAGCGAAATGAAGAACTTGTCTAAAGACCATGAAATGGGCTTTGGAGGTGCTGAAGGTCTGAGCCTAGCACAGGCTTTCGGGACTTTATTAAAGATCTCGTTACCTAGGTCGACCTGAAAGGCATATAGAATGGGTCTTGTCAAAGCAGACTTACACGCTGAAATCGTGTTCGCTGCCAACCCTTGACCATGGAGGTGGAGAAGAAAGAAAAGCAGAAGTCTGTCAAGATCTCCTGCGGAATCTTCGCCTTGACAAAAGGCCACCCATTTTCTCCAAGATGACTCATATTGCCTTCTAGTAGATTTGCACTTATATTCCTCAAGGAAGTCTATACTGGCTTTCGAAATCCCGAAACGCTTTCTCACCGCTAGGGAGAGAAAATCATGAGCTGCAGGGTCCGGGTTTTCTGTAATGAAGCGCTAACAGTTGACTTCTAGACTCGCTGGGTCAGAACTGGATCTGGTAGTGGTACAAACTTCAGCTACAGTTCCAATGCCAGGAGGAACCACACGCTGTTCGGCCACTTGTGGGCCACTATTGCCGCTACCCTTTGAAGGATCTCAGTTTGTTGAGGACCCTCAACAGAAGGTTGTGAGGAGGGAACAGATAAATCTTGGACCATCTGTTCCAGTCGAGGGACATCGCGTCCACTACTTCCGCTAAGGGGTCCTCGTACGGGGCACGTACAGGGGCAACTTCTTGTTGTCTTTCGTTGCAAAGAGGTCTATCTGCAGTTCTGGGACTGATTCAGAATGAAGGAGAATGATCCTGCATCTAAGGACCATTCCGACTCTATCGGTGTGAACCTGGATAGAGCGTCCGCTGTCACATTGCGGACTCCTTGAAGGTGAACTGCCGACAGGTACCACTTCTTCTTTTCCGCCAATCGGAAGACGGCCAACATCACCTGGTTGAGAGGTGGTGACCTCGATCCTTGTCGATTCAAGTATCTCACAATTACCTCGCTGTCTATCACCACCTTATGTGGATCGAGTGACGCGGGGGAGACTTTCTTTAAGGTAAGGAGCACTGCCCTAGCTTCTAGAAAGTTTTATGTGAAAGGTCTTGAATAGCCTGGACCAAGTCCCCTGGACTTTTTTCCGATGAGAGTGACCTCCCCATCCCTCCTTCGAGGCGTCTGAGTGAATCGTCACCGACGGGGGAGGTGGCTGAAGAAGAACCGACTTCTTCAGATGTCTGGCTTGGGACCAAGGCCTGAGAAGAGTATTTAGCCGAAGCGGCTGGTCTTCTCAGATCTCTTCACGCGTTTGATGCATAACTTCTCCAAACTCCGATTGCATCCTTTAGCTGTGCTCTTAGCACTGGGTCTGTCACCGAAGCAAACTGGAGAGAGCGCAGTACTCTCTCCTGCTCGTGTCTTGATATCCTTTCGGAATCTTGAAGTCTCTTGACAGAACCCGCTATCTCCTTCCTTTTCTTCGCCGGGGTGGAGAAACGGTGTGACAAAAGGTCCCAGTGGATTCCCAGCCACTGGAACTTTTGAGATGGAGAAAGTCGAGACTTTTTCTGTTGATCTTGAAGCCTAGGTACTCTAGGAACTGGATCACTTGACTGGAAGCTTGCAAGCATTCTGTCTCGGATGCTGCCCACACCAACCAGTCGTCCAGGTAGGCTACTACCTGAATTCCCTTTAGGCGTAATTGTTTGAGAGCTACGCTCGCAAGCTTCGTAAAAATCCTTGGGGCTATGTTTAGCCCGAATGGCATGGCTCCGAAGGCGTATAGTCTTCGTTGTAGCCTGAACCTAGGTAGGGGGAGAGTCGATGGCTAATTGGAATGTGCCAATAGGCGTCTAACAAGTCTATAGAGACGGAATATGCCCTCTTGGGCAGTAAGGTCCTTATGTGTTGCAGTGTTAGCATTTTGAACTTGTTGAGTGGCGACAAGTCCAGAATGACTCTGAGCTTTTCCGAGTCTTTCTCGGGAACACAAAACAGCCTCCCTTAGAAATTGATGGGCTTCACCCTTCGGATCACCTTTTTTCTCCAACAGTTCTTGAACGTACTCCTCCATAACGGGGGTGGAGTGTTGGAAAAACCGAAGGCACGGGGGTGGAGTGCTGTACCAGCTCCTGCCCAGTCTATTCTTGAGTAGGCTGTGGGCCCAGGGATCGAAGGTCCACCGATCCCGAAATTTCAGAAGTCTCCCTCCTACCGGTATCACCTCACTTGGACTGCCGTCCTGAGGTCTTGCCTTCCTGACCACGACCACCCCTGAATCCCCTTCCCCTTGAGGGGCGTCTAGACGAGCCTCTGGCTGCTCCTCTAGGCTTTGCTCGAAAGGAAGTAGACTGCCCTTCGAATGCTGGGGTGAATGCCGTGGACTGTGTCGACACGGCCTGGGGTACCCACTGAAAGGTGGTCGGGGTTTGTGCCACGATCTGGGGCACTGGGGGCAATGGCAATTGCAGTTGCTGTTGCTGTCTAAGAGGCTTGGCTGGCCGAGACGGTAGCCTAGTCCTCATAGTCTTCCTCTTTGGTTGAGGACCCTCATCCGGGGAAGACTTTCTTTTGATAGCCAGGCCCCACTTCTGGAGAAGGTTTCTATTCTCCAAGGCGGCCTTATCAACAACTTCTTTGACCAAGTCGGCAGGGAAAAGGTCTTTTCCCCAAATGTTGGAAGAGATTAGTTTCTTTGGCTCGTGCCTCACCGTAGCCGAGGTAAACACGAACTCCCTACAAGCTCTCCTTGCCATGACGAAGCCATAAAGGTCCTTCGTCACTGTGGCCAGATGAGGCTTGGCCACTACCATGAACATTTCAGGGACCTTGGGGTCACTTGCCATCGTCTCGAGAGTAGTCTGAAGAGACATTGAGGCAGACAGTCTTTCTTTTGTATCCAACTCACTTCGCAAAAGAAAGTCAGACAGCTTAGGAAGGTCCTTGCCGAACTGACGTCCGGCAATATCAGCCTCCAACTTTCCCACTGAGAACGTAAGATGGACGTCCTTCCAGTCTTTGTGGTCCATAGGCAGGGCCAGCGACAAGGGTTTACACTCCTCTAGGGAGGGGCAAGACTTGCTGGCCTCGATTGCTTTTAGTACAGCCAGAAACCCTTTTTGTAAAAAGGGGAAGGCTCTAGTAGGCGAGGACACAAAGGAAGGGAGCTTCCTATTCAATGCGGCTACCTTTGAGTTAGAGAAGCCCCTCTCTTTCATCGAGGATGAAAGTAGAGCTTGAGCCTTAGCATGGTCCATCACTATGACCTCCTTCGGCTCTGTCTCCTCCTTTGAAGCTGGTTCCTTCCTCAGCCGGACATAACAGTCCGGATATGATGCCTTGCTGGGCCAGAATTCCACCCTCCAGGGGAACTGAGCCCAGCTTATCCGAGATGACGATCTTTCCAGTCGTCATCGGCATGTGCTCAGCATACCTCCTTGGGTTAGCATCTGAGCACAAGGGAAGGTCTTTCACATTGAGCTTTTTCTGGGGCCCATGTGATTCTGTAAGGCACTGCATTCGCAGTTCCATTGCAGCCGCCTTCTCCTGATTCTCCTTCTGCATTTGTTGGATCATTTCAACAATAGAAGAGAGGGCCTGTCCCAGCTCTACTGGGAGACCGGCCGATATAGAGGGGCTTGAACTTCATCCTGGGCTTCTGCCAGGAGGTCTTCCTCCTGACACCCGTCCACATCAGACATCCTGTCATGTAGCTGGATGTCTTGCATCGCGACCGCGACTTCAGCATCCACCTGGATCTGAACTTAGGGGATCTCCTCTTGAGGTTGGGGAATCACTGCATCAGCTGATGCCTTAGGGAAAGGATACGCCCTCATCTTCTCACTTGGAAGATAAGGGCCAGAAGTGTTCTTTTGGAAGCCCCTTACCCAGGAACTAAGCTTCTTCCTAGCTATTTAAATGTCTCAGTAATCAGGTTAGTGCACACAGTACATACCTGAGGGTCCCAATACCGGAGATCGTCCTTGGAGACAGCGTATGCTGCGTGTCTCCTACAAAACTCATGTCCGCAGAGGTTCTTGCTGCTGACATTGCAGAAAGCACTTCCCCACTTCGGAGTGTCCTTCTGTAAAGAGAAGAAATTTCCATGAGTATCAAGTGAATTATGTATCACTGGATATGCATAGTATAGCATAACAATTCAGAAAGGAAAGACACACACTTGTGTTTCCCTCACAACCCATTGTTGCAGCCTTCCAGATAATAAAATCAAAATGGTTTATCTCTTCTAGAGTAACCAATGCAAGGTTTCCAGAGGAAACAGGTGGAGCTCACACCTAAGCAATGATTTTAAAATCCTGGATAATAAACAGGGAAGAACTCAGCTTCCTATCTGTAGGGCAACAGCAAAGGGATGTGCAAGAAAAAACAATAGTGTTAGAAGACACAGTGCTGTACCAAAACCCTTACCATAGTTTTCTTCTTACTGTATATGTTATACTGAAGAATACTAGTACAGTATAGGGGGATGTGTGCCGGCCTGCCTTTGCCGGCCGACACACACCACAACTAGCTTTAAAGTATACTACTTAACAGCTATAGGGCGGCAGCACTCTGGTTCAAATGCCTGTGCCGGTCGGCAGCAACTGCCGGCCGGTAACAGCCAGTGTTGGCCGGCAATGGATGCCGGCCAGCAACTACACAAGGTAGTACCCAGCTGCCGGCCACACTCTTGGTGACCGGCAGACAAGGGCTGACATAAGCCGGCTGGCAAAGGTACAAGACCGATGCCAGCTGGCAGCAAAAGAACCAGAGGACTACACCTGCCCGGCTGCCGGCCTCATAGGCCGGCAGCCGGGACAAGTACAGCACTAGAAGAAAAAGAAAAATAGAATGGATGCCGGGATAAGAGTGTACACAACCTCCAAGCCCGGCAACCGAAAGAGTGCATATAAGGAAGGGGAGAAACTAATTCAGGCTTCCTAGACCAATGCCGTCCGGCTCTGCCGGCAGGCATGGATGAGGGACCAAGAGAGGTCCGGGCAGCACTCGAAAACATAAGACCCTTGCCGGCCAGCAGCTCTGCCGGCCGGCAAGGGGCTGAGTCAATTCCACATCCTAACCTATACTAGGTCCAGATGTAGAACGACGTAGAGTACAGTAATGGCTCGGCCATTACGAAGAAAGAGGGGGAAGGGACAAGAGGGTCCTGCCAACCTTGCTTTAGTGACAGATCACCCGCAGCCAAGAAACTTATCTTAGCCTAAGGGAGATCTAAGGGGAAAGGCCAGCAATACTTGCCAGCTTCCAGAGCACCAAAGCAAGGAAGGCGTTGCTACTCCCAAGGGAAGAACTTATCCTCCCCCGAGAACAGCAACAAGGACTAGTCTGGTAGATCACAAAAGAACGAATCATATCCACAGAAACCTTCGGTAGTGACCTAAGGGAGCTAAGCTCCCTTTGAATGTGTTAGGTCAGCGAGGGGGACTCAGCCCCAAGCTAGACAACACAGACTCAGACTAAAAACTCTGTTGTTCTGTCCCTCTTGAACCATAACTACAGGAACAGGAAGGTACAGTAACACCCTAGTATAGTTTTATCGAAAATAAATTCGGAAAAAACCACTTAGGGATAAGCCCAAGGCTTAAACAGAGGGAAAGGGATTGCATACCTTCTCCGAAGAAAAGAAAGCAACCGGGGAGAATGATAAAGTATACTAAGGCTCCATAAGCAACTAGCCTAGGCACCAAGAGAATCGATTACCTAATTCACCGAAACTCACTCGTATACTATCTTGGAAATATTCCACACAGTCTAAAATGTATAAAATATAGCCTAAAGCTTCAATAAAATTTTAATTACACTCAGAAAAACCATAATCATGCATGAAGTACTAGGACCAAACGACTAGGCTACATAGCCTAGCGTAGGCCAGAATGGCGAATACTTCGCCAAATAATACTAAGCACGAAAGGAAATCCTATGTAATGCTAAATAGCTAAAATTTATTAACCCTGGATAGGTACGGTCCTCGGACACCCCTTTAAGGGTATACTCGGACGCGAACGACCCCGACGCCAAAAAAAATTCTTGAAAAATCAGTTTTTGCAGTAACCTCCTTTTTTCTTTTGCCAAAAAAAAACTTCAATGAATGCTTAAAACAACTGTAAAGATAAATACTACTCATCTGCAGAAAAACTATTTATTATAAATATTTTAAAAAATTAAGTAGAAAAAAAAAGACCTGACATAAAAATTCATAAAAAAAAGTTTATACATATATACACAAATCCTTTTAGGAATTGATTCTTGAATGTTTAGGACACATCTTGATGTATTTTGGATGAAGTCAGACCCATGGAGGTGAAGATCTCAAATGAGAAAAAAAGGGTAACTTTTTTTGGCCAAAAAAAATTGTCCAAATTTCATGAATTTTTTTGGGTACCCAAATGAAATAGGAAGTGGCTAATTTTTTTAGGGAATAAACATATGTTATCCTAAAATAGAAATATGTAAAAAAATATTCATTATTTTGTAAATTACATTTATATCAGGGGCCATATCTAAAGGTAATTTTTTGAGTACTTGGAAATTTCGTAAAAAAATACATATATTTAATATATAATATGATATTTATGCAGGTAAAAATATACCAAAATATCACAAATTCTATAGGGAACAAGAATATATATAGATAGGGCAGCTTACGCTTCGGATATGTCCACAAAATGGCCGCCAACCACACTGACTCAGACTCCCTAATCTGCCACTTGAAATGTAGGAAGGGTATGTCAATTTCAAGGTGTTATTTACTAATCTAATTATTATTGGATATGCATAAAAATTGTATGGTGGGTTGCTGGATAATTGTCGATTATTTTACGACTATAAAATTAAAATTCTGACCCAAAAATTTTTTTTTGAAGGGAAATAAAATCGAAAAAAAAATGTAAAACAATATTTTAGCTAAAAAAATTTGATGATATTCAATCAAAAAAAAAGTAAACAAAATTTTCCGACAAATAAACATCTAGAGGAATCATTACTCTGTGATAGTTCCTTAGTACGTAGTAATTTTGAAAGAATTGGGAAAAAACGAAAAAATGGCAATCACCGGAAAATCGAACACATACCTATATATACGCCATATCTGGCTAAAAAAAAGATAGGCATGGGTAGCCAGATCATCTAGAAAAACTTTCCAACACTATAAAAATATAAGTTTTGCGACACTACTTGCCAATTCCTTACGGTAACATGACTAAGCAAAAAAATGCAAAACAAATAAAAAGGGGCACTCGTGGAAAAATGGCCATTCTAATATACGGCATTTCAGAAAAAAAAAAATTCAGCCACGTGCTAGGCAAACCATCAAGGCATATTTTCCGACAAATAAACATATAAATGAAATATTACTCTGTGATAGTTCCTTAGTACGTAGTAATTTTGAAAGAAATGGGAAAAAACGAAAAAATGGCAATCACAGGAAAATCGAACACATACTTATATATACGCCATATCTGGCTAAAAAAAAAATAGGCATGGGTAGCCAGATCATCTAGAAACACTTTCCAACACTATAAAAATATAAGTTTTGCGACACTACTTGCCAATTCCTTACGGTAACATGACTAAGCAAAAAAATGCAAAACAAATAAAAAGGGGCACTCGCGGAAAAATGCCCAACATTCTAATATACGGCATCTCAGATAAAAAAAAAAAAGACATGCACGTGTTAGCCCAACCATCAAGGCACACTTTCTAACACATAAACATGAAAAAAAAATCAATAATATACGGCAATTCCTTACTACGTAGTAAATTTTTACAAATATTGAAAAAAAAACAGAAATTGGCAACCGCAGTTAAATACCCAATATACCAATAACTACGTCGTATCTGACAAAAACGAAATCACGCATGGGTAGCCAGATCATCTAGACACACTTTCCAACATTAAAAAAGCAAAAGTTTTACGACACTATTTCGCAATATCTTACGGAAAAATGACTTGGCAAAAAAATTAAAAAAAATTAAAAAGGGACACTCGCGGTAAAATGCCCGACATTCTAATATACGACATCTCAGATAAAAAAAAAGACATGCACGTGTTAGCCCAACCATCAAGGCACACTTTCTAACACATAAACATGAAAAAAAAATGAATAATATACGGCAATTCCTTACTACGTAGTAATTTTTACAAATATTGAAAAAAAGACAGAAACTGGTAACCGCAGTTAAATACCCAATATACCAATAACTACGTCGTATCTGACAAAAACAAAGTCATGCATGGGTAGCCAGATCATCTAGACACACTTTCCAACACTAAACAAGCAAAAGTTTTACGACACTATTTGGCAATATCTTACGGAAAAATGACTTGGCAATAAAATGAAAAAAAATGAAAAAGGGGCACTCGCGGTAAAATGGTCCTCGTGGTGATGAACGACATTTTAACTAAAAAAAAAACATGCACATGGTAGCCAAACAATCCACCAAGACTTTCCACAACTGATAACCTATACAAGTTGAACCATTCTACGACAATTTCATAATACGTAATAACTTTGATAATTATGCAAACTACCTCAGAAGGGTAAACTCGGACGCGAACGACCCCGACGCGTCTCAGAAATCGGGGAAGGAGTACAGCTACAGCAATGCACATCTGGACACTACTAGAGCGTGTAGGGGAGACACCTCCTGCAGGTCGATCACCCACAAATTCAGTCACAGGGGTGAGTCACGTGAGAAAAGCCTGTTTTTTTTTGACGCTCGGGGTCGCAAACGACCCACCGTACCTATCCAGGGTTAAAGCAAAACAACCAGGAATGTCGCTCTGACTAACTAATTTATACCTAGCGAGCGACAGCGTCCAAGACGCCTCTGGTAGGCTACGGCTCTTGTATCAAAGATTAATCCTATTAATCACTCAAAATTTTACCAAGAGCCTACATTTATACATAAAAGACACTATACTCAACTTATCAGAGGCCGACGAAGACGGAAAAGCCATGAAAAGTCGAATAAATCCAAGATTTGCGAGAAAACCAGGAAAAAAAACCGAGTTGTTAAGCTACGCAAAAAGGAATACAGATGGCGCCAGGATTGGCGCCAGGCACGCATACGAATCGGGGGATAGGGAAGCCTTGGGAGCGGCTCCCCTTTTTCTTTCCCGAATTCGTATCTCGCCAATCACCTCCTACGAGACGAAATCTCTGTCCAGGATGTAGATTGCCATGTGTCGTGTCTAGAAAACGTCCTCTGATATGTCGCGATCTCCCTTTCACGAGGGATACTCGCTCCAGGAGTTAGAATTCTGGTACCTTAAGGTAAATTCTCTGGGAATATCGCCGTAGTTGTAATATACCCTAGGAAGCTACCCTATAGGAACTTCCATCAGGACGACATGGCTTGAGCCCAAAAATATATATATATATATATATATATATATATATATATATATATATATATATATATATATATATGTATATATATCTATATACATATATATATATATATATATATATATATATATATATATATATATATATATATATATATATATATATATATATATATATATATATATATATATATATATATATATATATATATATATATATGTATGTATATATATCTATATACATATATATGTATATATATATATATATATATATATATATATATATATATATATATATATATATACATATTATTCTTCCTGATTTCCTTTCCTCACTGGACTATTTTCCCTGATGGGGCCCCTGAGCTTATAGCACCATGCTTTTCCAACTAGGGTTGTAGCTTAGCAAGTAATATATATATATATATATATATATATATATATATATATATATATATATATATATATATATATATATATATATATAAGGAAAGGAAACCAGGAAGAATAATATATATATATATATATATATATATATATATATATATATATATATATATATATATATATGTGTGTGTGTGTCTGTGTGTCTGTGCGTGTGTCTGTGTGTGTTTGTGTATAGCCTATATGTATATATCCTCATCATCACCTCCCTATGCACCTATTGACGCAAAGGGCCTCAGTTAGATTTCACCAGTCGTCTCTATCTTGAACTTTTGAATCAATAGGCCTACTTCTCCATTCATCGTCTCCTACTTCACGCTTCATAGTCTTCAGCTATGTAGGTTTGGGTCTCCCAACTCTTCTAGTGCCTTGTGGAGCCCAGTTGAAAGTCTGGTGAACTAATCTCTCTTGAAGAGTGCGATGAGCATGCCCAAACCATCTCTATCTACCCCTCATCAAGATCTTATCCATATATGGCACTCGGGTAATCTCTCTTATAATTTTATTTCTAATCATGTCCTGCCATTTGATTCCCAATATCCTTCTGAGGCTTTGTTCTCAAATTTACTAAATTTATTGGAATTTGTTTCATTGCCATACCATGACTCATGTCCATATAGTAACATCGATCTCACTAAACTGGTATATAGTCTGATTTTTACATGTTACTTTAGGGCGATTTCATTTCCAAATTTTACTTAACATAGCCATTGTCTGATTTGGTTTATCAATCTTTCACTAAACTTTAATTCTAAAGATGCACTATTGGACATATATATATATATATATATATATATATATATATATATATATATATATATATATATATATATATATATATATATATATATATATATATATATATATATATATATATATATATATATATATATATATATATATATATAATGCAGCTGTTTCTACTCTACTGCTGATCAAAGGCCTCGGACACGCCCTTATTCATGTCTGGGTTGTGGACAGTTTTCATCACCACGCTAGCCAACTGCGGATTGGTGATGGCAGGAGAATTTCGTCTGATAGCTCACAGGAAGCCAACCTAGTATTGGTGACCCAGACAAATGAAAAGTGAAGTTTTTATTTTATTTTTTGTCAGATTTCGATCTAAAAACCTACACTACGAAACAAGATATTTAAATTTTTATCATTCATAAAACATCAAGAGGAAAATTGCAGATCAAATCAATTAGATAAAATTATAGATGATTGATTTTATTCAAATGTAAAAAGAGAAATTGTAAAGGTGTTTTCATTCATTAATCAAATAAAAGATTAATATTCTTCTGTTTCATATTTCACTAGACAAGTTTTTAAAAATACCTTCAAGATTCAATTCGTTCACAAGTGATTAGAGAAATCACAGATATCTGTACATATTTTCTATAATAATTCATATTTTTTCCGGTAGCATTGACTAAAATTTATTTTACATAACAAAATTTTAAAGTTCAAATGATACTTGTGTGTTAGGTGATCATTCTAGCACGGGTTTCAAATTACTCTATTGAAATACGTTTATTTTCTTTATAATTTATCAGTATATTGATATATTAAGCCTTTATCATACAATTATAATGTATAAAGTAGCTATTTGATACAATAGTATATATAAAACATATTTCACATTGTGCTGAAGACTGCTAGGAAAAATTTGCATCTTATTTTGGGGTAAATTAGATGGTTCTTACATTCAGAGATTACGCAAGGTAGTGAGCTGCATTGGGAGAACATACTTTAGAATTATAATATATTTAACATCTCTGTCGATTATACACAATGCACGAGATATTGAGCAATCACGTTTAGAATTGCTGTTTTGTCAACCCTTCAGTCCGAAGGGTATTCAATAATATTAACTTGGCAGTTGCTCTGGAACTGTCTGACTACTGTTAACCTCCACTTGTTGTTGGGGTATTAATTTTAAAGCCAACACTTGTTGGCACGGGCCTTTCCCTTGGTTGGCCCGTAGTTAACCTCCACCCCAACCAACTTGATCAGCCTCTTTTTAAAATTCTGATTTCTTTTTCTATAACTATTTATGTAAATTTTTACTAAATCTTCCACATGATATAAAGATTTTTCTTTAAAGTTGACAACAATAATCATGAACAAAAAAAAAAATTCCTAAAACGTTAAATAGACCAAAATATTCAAAAACACATCATCATGAAGATAAAATATCTTTCCATCTGATGCAAACTCATCAGGAACTTGCGTAATATTAAACGTTCACTGATATTGGAGGAAGCCTTTCCTGTTCCATCGGTATTTAATAAGCATAGAAACTGAATGATACAATACAAGCGTGAAAACTTTATTTTCGTTGACTATAATGAAGATTAATTTATGCAATTTTATATTGATTTTACAGAAAATGGATCTCACAACACAGTTTTCTTTTGTTTCTGTCTTGGATTTCGAGGGAGACTAAATGAAACTAATTCTACATCATCCCTTTATCTAAGTTTATATGATAATAAATGTTGCACTTTTAATCCTTCTTATTCTATAATGACCTTTGATCTATTTCTAATTGTTTCAGGTGAAACAAGAAGATCTGCTCTTCTATTCTGTTGTAAGTTTCCATAAAAAAAATTACATTTACGAAAGCTATCTCAGAATTTTAATATTGGATTTAGAGGAAGAAAGAAAAGATAGAAATTTGTGAAAAACTATTGTTATTATAGATTATTTTCTTCCTTATTTACAGTGGCAATTCCGTTAGATTGAGAGAGAGAGAGAGAGAGAGAGAGAGAGAGAGAGAGAGAGAGAGAGAGAGAGAGAGAGAGAGAGAGAGAGAGAGAGCAAATGGTTCTGTTCGCTATTTTTGTTTTATCCGTGTGTTCTGAATGATGCTTATATAAGTACCAACAGTATTCATGTAGCTCCAGTTAAAATCAAATCCAAAGGATATCCTACGGACTGGCATGAAAAATTACATACATACATAAGAATTAAGTGGCATTCATTGGTTGTTACAGTCAACAATTCTAGGTAATCACACCTATAAATAGGAACAGACATGTTAGTAATTACAAGCTAGAATTAATGAGGTAAGTAAATTAACAAGTTACTTTAAACACAAATCAGTCAGTTTAAACATCCAATGTTGCATAACCGTTTGGAACAGAAAGCAATACAGCAACTCCTTTTACTAATTATTGGTATTTAGCATAGCTAAAACGCACATACCAGAGCTCACGAACACCTTAAGGGTAGAACTTTCTGGCAAATAATGCTTGGTTATAGATTTGCCTTTGTTCGTTAAAGGATGCCATAAATATTACGCCCTAATTCATCTCTTTGTCTATCAAATTAGTGACTTAATCATTCTCCAAAATGGCCAGTGTGCGAGTTTTATGGACGACATGACCAAATGCTCAGTATTAACCTCTGCTTCCCTATACAAAACACAAAGGGTATCCTTATCATTTCTGTTTGTATAATTTTCTTTTAATTCTCGCAATTTAACCTTGTTTTCATAAATAGTACTCTTGCATTAGTGTCAAGTTTACCTATGCAGTCTCTTCTGCCAATACTATTCACAAACCTCAGTTTGGTCATATCTGCTTTTCTTGCTTCTATTTTTCTTTCAATTTCATTTGCCACTTTACTTCTGGTTTCTTTTTAAATTTCTTGTTTATTTATACTCTCTTACTTCTTCAATTTTAATATAATATTCATTGCATATTTCTTTAATACTTTTTCTCCAACATTCCCCATATGGTTCTCTTATTTGATCTTCCACTACTTTCTTAACTAGCCATTTGTCATCTGATATTATAAAATAACATCACATTTTTCATACTGTATTCTATTTTCAACTGGCCGTATTTCTATTACTGCTATTAGCCCCCAGTATGGTGTAGTAGAAACCTGTTTAAACATTCCTTTCATAATTTTGTACTGTTTACTCTCTAGTTCTTTCATTTATTTTTCTTTTATTACACCCCATGTCTAAATATTTGCAAACATTGTAGGTCCTACTACTGTCTTATAGATCTTTATTCTCACATAACAATGCCAAATCTCCTACTCTGTTACTGTCTCCATACTTCCTAACTTCCTGTACCATGTAGCCTATTCTATTATTGCTTCCCTTTTGCTTATGCTGAGACTTTGGTTTCCTTTATCCTAGTACCATTCTCCTGATTATTTATTTTCCTTAACTGTTTCTAACCATCGGAGTTTTTTAAAACCTCGTGCTTTTAGTTCAATGGTTGATTTGTTGTCGGTGCAAATTGGGAGAAACAAAAATCCATGAAAGGACTCATTCATATTTTATACATGCAAAACAATACATCTCTCTGAAGTGCAAAGAATGTACAGATATAATTGTGTACGTTTGGTGGTACATACCTTTTTGAGCTTAATTCTAAAAACTTTTTGTTGTCTTAGGGAGAGGAAGAATGAGTCGACAAACTGAAGAGAAATGAGTTGAGAGAAAACTTAATCAGCATTTTGCTTCATAGCAACGATGTTGTCAACATATTTTATATCGTCTGGTCTTTGGGAAATGATAACAAGTGAAGCAGATGTATGCATTAACATTAACAATGCCATGCTGTTATGAAACCCAAGAGACGATATACCATGTCCCATATTCGTTGATAAAGTTTCCTTAACAACTAAGTAACGAAGCCAGATTTGGTTTACAGTGAATGCTGTTATGTATTATTGTAATAATGTACTGTATTACCTCAAATGTTACGTGTATTCAGCGCAACATTGCATCATATTGCATTGATAAAACATGTTTAAGACTGTACATAACTGAAATAATGTATTTTGATATTAGGGTTCAAGCATTTATTGATTACCTCAAATATAGGATGTGATTCTTTCTAGTTTTGTACTGCAGTAGGATTCAAGTCTCTTGAGAGCGATGCTCTTATATTTGTTATGAGGTTTTAGTTTTTAAGATTGTTTACGAGATGCTTGACGCTCAATTTAGAGTTGGTTGTTGGAAGCCCAGAGCCAAGAGCAATGTAGCCTCTTATCATACATTAAAGGGTTATGTATACACCTGCGTTTGATTGAACATATCAACAAAAAGAAATTGGCAATGCAGATGCAATACCCATGGATAATTACAAATAATTTCATCAAACACTAGCAAACAAAACAAGGAAACAAAGTAAATTTTAAAGTTGGGTACAATACAAAAACGGTAGGAAGTTACAAGGTGACTTTAGAACAGTAGCCTGACCTATTCAAGGTATCAAGGTAAGCAGTCAAAATGCCTCTTGACATTGAACATTCTGAACGATTTAGCATCACAGCTGAACCCAATTATATTGCAACATGATGGCAACAGTGGTGTAAGGAATTTAAGATTTATTTAGAAGCATTTGGGAATATGATGGATGCCCAAAAGAAGGCAGTATTACTTCATACAGGAAGTAGAGAAGTTCAGGAAGTGTTTAAGACATTACAGCCTAGAGATGACACAAGTGAAGCTGCAATTAAGGCTCTTAGCACATATTTTCTCCTCAGGTCAATAATTTTTTTGAAAGGTATCAATCTACAGCACAGGCATATCAGAAAGAAAATGAAAGTTTAGATGCATTTATGACGAGACTAAAGAATTTAGCTGTTTCACATGAATTTCTAGAATTAGGAAATGTTATCATAGATTAAGTTATTGCACATTGCACATCACAAGAGCTGATAAATAAATTATTGCAAGACAAAGTCATTGATAATAGGCAGAGCTTTATAAACCTCAAATAGGCAAAGTAATATAATAGGTAGTTCTACAATTAATAGAATGGAATATTCTAAAATTAGTACAATAGGTTCCAAATGGAAAAACAATGAGAATCAGAGAAGGAATATATCAAAGCCTAGTCATAGAAAAGTGCCTAACACTAATATTCATAAATATCAGAATCAGGTCTATACACAGAAACAACAGGAAAAACCAGGGTGTTATAGGTGTGGTAAAACTGATCATCTTGCATATGAAGCAAAGAAATACCCAGCTACTGGACAAACATGCCAAAATTTTAGAAAGATGGGTCGTTTTGCAACTGCTTGTAGATTCCCTAAACAGTATGCAAAGAAAATAAATGCTACAGTTGATACTATTGGTCAAGAAAATAATGCGGAAAATGTTCATGATAATCAGGATAAGTCAGAAAATTACTTTGCGTTTCGCATAAATTCTGTCGATAAAAATACAAAGAAACTTATCATGGTAGAAGTAATCATAAATGGTAAACCAATTTGGATGCAAGTTGACACAGCAGCCAATGTATCAATTATGTCTGAGAAAACAGCTAAATGCATTCTTAATTTGTTATTAGAAGGTACCAATAGAGTTTTGAAAGGTTGTAATGGTTTTGATATTCAGGTAATAGGTGATTCGAACATATAAGTATATTACAAAGAAGAGAAATTAGAGAGAATGCCATTAACAGTAGTAAAAGGTAAAGGACAAACTTTGCTAGGTTTGGATTGGCTACTTACTTACTTACTTACTTCCACTCCCAGGTAGGCTTTCAGCCTGTCAGTGAAATCAGTTGTCTTTTCCACTCAATTCTGTTTTCAAAAATTCCATCTCTTCTCAGCTGTACAATTGTTGGCATGTTGTTCTTTGTCAGAATCTCTTCAATTCCATCCCTCCAGCGTTTACGTGGTCTACCTCTTGATTGGCTACTGTATTTGAATTTAGAAGGCCCTAGTATTTTGAAGGTTACAGGTAGACAAGATGAACACAAAAAGGAAATGTCTGTGGATAATATCATATCAGAGTTTCAAGACGTATTTGAAGAGGAAGTAGGTACAGTAAAGAACGCAAAGGCTATTTTAGTTTTGAAACCTGACAGTGCTCCAAGATTTTGTACTCCAAGAACAGTACCGTATGTATTGAAAAGTGCAGTTGAAACAGAAATCAGGAGATTAGAAAATAAGGTTCATGGGAAAATGTTACATATTCAGATTGGACTACTCCATTAGTGCCTATTATGAAGGAAAATGGTCATGTTAGGTTATGTGGAGATTACAAAGTAACGTTAAATCCACAACTGCAAGTAGCTCAACATTACTTACCAAATCCGAAAGACATGTTTGCAACTATGTCAGGATGCAATGTTTTTTCTAAGTTAGATTTAAGACAAGCATTTCAACAGCTTCCCATGGATTAAAGTTCACAAGAATTATGTACAGTAAATACATCCTTAGGTTTGTTTAAGCCAAAGAGATTACCTTATGGAGTTGCAAGTACTCCAGCTATATAGCAACAAACTATGGGTAAGACTTTTTCAGGAATGCAAGGAGTATTCATTTTTATAGATGATATTTTAATTGCTGGTAAAGACACAAGAGAACAAAAAGAAAGATTGCGAACAGTTATGAAGAAATTGAAAGGACATATTAGAGTAAATAAGAGCAAGGGTATTTTAGAAGATGATTCAGGGGAATACATAGGTTTTGTAATTAATGGCAAGGGAATTCACAAAACTAAAGAGAAGATTGAAGCTGTACAATCAACAAAAGTACCAGAAAATGTTAAGGAATTACAATCATTTTTAGGTTTAGTAACATTTTATGGGAATTTTATTCAGAATTTGTCTACAATTGCACATCCATTGTACAATTTTTTGAATAAGGGTGTAGAATGGAAGTGGACAAAATAGTGTCCGGAAACTTTCAACTGGGCTCCACAAGGCACTAGAAGAGTTGGAAGACCCAAACCTACATAGCTGAAGACCATGAAGCGTGAAGTAGGAGACGATGAATGGAGAAGTAGGCCTATTGATTGAAAAGTTCAAGATAGAGACGACTGGTGAAATCTAACTGAGGCCCTTTGCGTCAATAGGTGAATGGGGAGGTGATGATGAGGATATATACATATAGGCTATACACAAACACACACAGACACACACACAGACACACACACACACACACACATATATATATATATATATATATATATATATATATATATATATATATATATATATATATATATATATATATATATATATTATTCTTCCTGGTTTCCTTTCCTTATATATATATATATATATATATATATATATATATATATATATATATATATATATATATATATATATATATATATATCTTATTACTTGCTAAGCTACAACCCTAGTTGGAAAACCATGGTGCTATAAGCTCAGGTACCCCATCAGGGAAAATAGTCCAGTGAGGAAAGGAAATCAGGAAGAATAATATATATATATATATATATATATATATATATATATATAGATGTATATAGATATATATACATACATATATATATATATATATATATATATATATATATATATATATATATATATATATATCTATATATATATATATATATATATATATATATATATATATATATATATATATATATATATATATATATATATATATCTTATTACTTGCTAAGCTACAACCCTAGTTTGAAAAGCATGGTGCTATAAGCTCAGGGGCCCCAACAGGGAAAATAGTCCAGTGCAGATAGGAAATCAGGAAGAATAATCTATATATATATATATATATATATATATATATATATATATATATATATATATATATATATATATATATATATATATATATATATATATATATGTTTTTCCTTGTTACCTTTCCACACTGGATTATTTTCCTCTATTTTCCCTGTTGGGGCCACCGGGCTTATTGTACCCTGCTTTTCCAACAATGCTTATAGCTTGGCAAGTAATAATATATATATATATATATATATATATATATATATATATATATATATATATATATATATATATATATATATATATATATATATATATATATATATATATATATATAACTCATTTTTTACCGCTATCTCCACAATAAATGGGTCGTTCGCCTGTCAGGATCTATATTTCTAATAGTATCAGGCATAGTATTAATCTGACAGAAATTCTGTCTTCGATTCTTGGACGCCACTGAGATATTGTTGTTTTTGCATATGTGCATTTGTGTGCGAGTGCGTGTATGTCTGTCTGTCTGTCTTTGTATCTCCATGTTTCTGTTTTCTAAAGCTTTGTTGAAATGGAATTCTCCTTATGCAGAGACGAGACAATTACCAACAGTCTGACGAATGAGTGTGTCTCCACTCAATCAACTCTGAGTTCTCCTCTCCCTTCCATTCCACTTCAAGTTTTAATGAACAGACGGAGACACAAAAAGGAGAAAGTTTGTGTGTAAAACAATTTGAACAGGAATTTATTGTCCTGAGTTACATAACAGGAAGAATAATTCGGTTGATAAAGCCTAAAAAGGATAAGGATAGATTGAATCAAAAGAAACCTTTAATTTTACTACAATAATTGTAATGGGATTGTCGTTATCACAAAGAAGGATGCTCATTTGACACCGTTGGTCATTTCCTCTCCATCATTCGAAGACAGAAGATTTAAAGACACATTAATCAAGATATGTAGTTGATTCTTGAAGGAAAAGATATAATTATCTCTCGTGAAGGTTTATAGCGAGAGGGAAAACATACATATCCTCTCTTAAATGTTTAAAGGCCGCTCATGAATGGCAAAGACAAGGAACAGTGACAATGCCCTAGCGAGTAGGACAATGCCCTGGAGACTGACCTTATATACATATGATTAGCGCCAAAATTAAGACCCTTTCTACTCAAGCTAGGACCAGGGAGGGCCAGGCAATGGCTACTGATGACTCAACAGGTAGACCTATAGAATCCCCCAAAACATCACATTCTTAGCTCACAATGATGGTAACTTTGCAGACAGTACAAGAAACTACCGAGTTTAAGCAGGTCTCAAATCCCAGTCCAGCAGATCGCTAGACAGAGACGTTTCCAATAGCACATCTGTCATCAGAGTCTGAATGAGCCTTTATGGATCCCATACTTTACCTCTGAGGCCACATAGTTGTGCAGTGTGTAAAGAAGTTTTCCATAGACTAACGGAAAGTGGAATCATGTAACATTCCTTATCTTTATTTGTGGATAACTGTTTTGAAGTGAAACTACTCATTGTGATGATGCCAATTAACTAATTTCTTTCTTTCTTTCTGGTTATCAATGATAAGGAGGGTACTCGGTGTCTTCATTTGGAGTAAGAGAATAGAATTCCTTTATGTTATGTAATTTTTCGGAAATTTAATCCTGGATATTTATTTTATTTATTGTCTGAGCTTTCCTGATAATATACTCCTATGCAGGAAACTAATTAGGAAAGAACCTTGGAGAAATATTCTGTAGTCTGTCTTTTACATTACTTAAAATTATAGAAACTCTTCTCCCTATTTCATTAGATCATGGGAAATAAGGCAACTGAAATTTTATATATTTGAATGGGATAAAACAGTTTGTATGAATGTGAAAAAAGTGGGACTAATTCAAAAATATATTGGAGCATTTGTTAAATACATCTTTTTTGATTTCTAATTAGTTTTATATTAAACTTTCATTGTTGCCTCGATGTAGGATCACCTTTGATTAACGACCAGGAAGCCTCTCGTACAAAATATCCAAATCCTTCTTACAGTCCTGAGTATGAGCCTCGCAACCCCATCCCCTCTACGAATGGAAAAAGACACTCGGTAATCAAGCACCACATAATACAAAGTAATTATGATCCCCGACCTCTCTCTCTCTCTCTCTCTCTCTCTCTCTCTCTCTCTCTCTCTGGATGTTTACCATGTAGGTGTTGAGAAGAAACCCACATTTCAACGAACATTTCTATTTATTTGTAGGTTCTCTCTCTCTCTCTCTCTCTCTCTCTCTCTCTCTCTCTCTCTCTCTCTCTCTCTCTCTCAAACCTATACATACGGACATACATATGGTACCCTCCTCTCCGAATTAAACTTCATAGCTTCAGGAATAGTAATTTTTTGGCAACGAAAGTGTCTCGTTATTATTGCTATATCTCTCTTTTTAAAAAGAGAACCATTCCCAACAACAAAATTGATTCAAAGCGTAAACCTAAATAGGAGTCTATTTTTGTGTACTGGGAAATTCTTCTTGGCAAAGAGGTTTGCAATTGAATTTCCCCTCCCCAACTGGATTGACCTTCCAATAATTTGATTTGTTGGTTTTTGAAGTCCAGATGTCCCTCGAAGGAAAGTCAGGCTTATTTCCTCTGTTTTTTCTCAGACATGTCATTGTTATTTTTCCACCATAGCATTATATAAAAGATAACGTATAAGAAATCTTCGAAATTTATATATAAGAGTTTATTTTCCATAGGAAAACCAACAGATAGCCATGTCACTACCACATCCTTACTCAATGGCTGTAGAACATTGAATGAGTCGTCACATAGTTTTGTATCATTTCCTAGAGTCATAGATTATTATTATAAAAAAGGACATAAATTTACTGACTGTTTGCCTGTGCCAACATCCCCCCAAAACAGTATGGCAATTAGAATTTTAAATAAAATTATACTGACGTTTTTATTCTGAAAATCATTTAAACCTCCGAAGAAGTAAATCCCAAAATGCTTTGATATTCAAGGACTAATTGAACACAAATTAAGCGTAACATCAAACATCGTAAAACGCATTGATTTGTAGACAAGGTCATATATGAACATGCAAGCATATATGGTATTTGCTGGAACAATCATGTATAAAGTCATTTCCTCCATAGTTATACATTCACACATGAATAAATTCATTTCAAAACAGTTGGTCCTATAACGCAAGCATAAGTATAATTGTTGGTTGATATGAGTACAATTAAAACATGAGTAATCATTTCATTACCAGGTTATTCCTAGAAATCCCCCACCCCCACCCTCAGTGCCCTTATCACCTAAGATAAAAGCAAAAACAAGAACCAAATAAGTATGTATTGTTTCAGAGTTTTAAACCAATGGTTGTTTTGAGCTATAACGATATCAACCAGTCAAGATTTTGAATTATGTCATTGGAAACAAGGGTTTATGAACGAAGAAAAAACAGAGAGAGAGAGAGAGAGAGAGAGAGAGAGAGAGAGAGAGAGAGAGAGAGAGAGAGAGAGAGAGAGACCTCTCAGGAAACCTCTCAAGAAACACGATGTATATTGTGGTATAACGTTTTTCCCAAGAGATCATCCGTCCTCCCCAACCAAAAAAATCCAGTCTATATGTCTGTTCTATTGGTATCAAATAAAATATCTGACCACATACCTTTAATAATAATAATAATAATAATAATAATAATAAAAATAGGGATACAATACAGTTTATAGCTCAAAGGCAGGTACTCGGGATGGGAAAGATTAAGGAAATAGGGAGAAAGAGAAGTACAGGAGAAGAATAAAAGAGAGGGGCAGACCCTCTTGCAATATTAGGGAATTGGTATTATTATTTGCAATCACACATACCTTTATGTTGTTGACTTCTGCTGTGATAATTTCTTTATTCCTTTTAATATAAAGATAAAATTTCTATGGTTTAATCACATCAATTTTACTTTTTTGGGCTCAAGCCATGGCGTCCTGATGGAAGGTTCCTTTTTGGTAGCTTCCTTGGGTATATCACTACTAAATATTCCCAGAGAATTTAACCACAGGTTATCACAGAATTCTAACTTCTGGAGCGAGTATCCTAAAGGTTTCCCTTTTAAGACATCCTATATCAACAGGGTACGCATGTATTAACGCGCCACATAGCTATCTACACCCCAAACAGAGTTAACACTTCGGTGTGTAGGGGGGAGAATAGCTGGGGAGCCGTTCCACAGCTAATCTCGTTCGTGGATACTTTTGTTACTCGAGACGTAAACAAACGGGCGCCATTGCTAAATGACGTCACGTCCGTCCTCATCCTTCTTCTAGTAGCTTGCCTTGCTAAGACGGATTTTCCCTTGTGTATTTTCATCAGCTTGCATCTTCGCTATGTCGCTACCTTCGGCCTCGCCTTCTTCTGGAAAGTTGAGTACAAGGTTCCAGTATTGTTTAAATAAGCTCTGACCGTTAAGTAACTTTTACTTTTCGAGATATTTGATGTTTTGTGGCAGAGCTGTGCCTCGACCGGACCGGCCATTTTATGGCGTCGCTGTTGTTTTGCATGCCTTATTTAGATAGCCTCAACAGCGTTTTCCGGCCTCATTAACTAATCGATACTATTAGTTATTTAGTCTTCATAGCTAGGAACTTTTATATCGTGTTTTGACGCTTTTTATCGGTCATCAACTGACCCCATACCAGTTGGCTAGTATAGCCCCTAGGCCAGAGCGCCTATATCAGTGTTCATGCATGATATTTATCAGTGATCCTAGGTTTATTTATGAAGATAGTGGCATTATTTTACAATACTATAGACTGTGATGCAAGTGTTTTCGCCTTCAGGGACCATATAAGGGACAGGTTAGATAGTGTATCTTTCTAACCTAACCTACAAGTAGGACCCCTATATGCTTCCTTCATCCCCTGCCTTAGGGCACCCCCTCTGTGTAGTCTTGCTCCCCCTACCACGTAAGGGGGTCAAGCTCTTATCAGAGTACTATATCGCTTCTCTGTCCTCCCTAAGGGAATGATCCCCCCTTAGGGTTGCGTCCGAGAATGAGGAACGGCTAGTCCTTCCTCTATTGCTGGGGCTAGGTGTCCGACCTTTCCTGCAATAGCGATACGTCTTCCATCCTTCCTAGTTCAGGGTGTGACATCCCTGCTCTAGGTTAGGTTTTGGAGAGGTTAGTTCTGTACCTTGCTGAAACGATACCCATGCACCGTTTCCAGACAGGCTGCCTTACCTTAGGCTAGGGAGTGTCCTCCCTTCCTTGGTGGCCGCTCTGGTACAGAACCCCCTCCACAGAAGACCCTTCTCTTCTCCCCTCCCCACCTATCTCTTGTATGGCCTAGCCTATGCTTAGGTTAGTCTTTACCCATCTGCCCCCTGTCCTACAACTCCTCCCTAGGATGGAGTGGTAGGGCTACCTTGAGCTCCTGTGTGCAGTCTGCTCTGGTACATATACCCTTCATAGTGTCCTATGGGGTTAGCCACTAAATGTGTTCTGTCTATAGGGGTTTTCCCCCCTCTTGAGTGTTCCCTGCCCTCCCTTGGGCTCCCTTAGCTCCCGGTCCTCTGCGGCCCCCGCTTCTGGGTGATAGGGCTAGCCTCTATCATGGGTACACCCACTCAGGTGGGATGTCTTGGGGTCCGTGGCCGGACCCCTACATCCCCCCTTCTGTCTCTTTCTCTATCCTGGTGCCGGTCCCTTGCTGCCTCTACTGTCGGTGATACCCACCTCCTACCTTGGTGACTTACCCCTTACCCTCTGCGCCGTCAGTCCCCCGCGTGCCGGGGGATTGCCGCCTGCCGCCGGAGCCTAGCCGATGGCCTTCTCTCCTTCCTCATAGCCTCAGTCGTCCGTCCACCGGCCGGCCCTCGGAGTGCCGGCATCCACTGCCGGCACTCCGGTTCCGCTATAACCATCCTTGTCCCTGTCACCAAGCCGGCTACCTCCGGCTGCCGGAGCCGCCGCTCCCTGCCGGCGTGCCGCCGCTGTGTCGGCAGCCGCCACCCCGGTATTACTCTTGACTTCTATATTGTCTTCCTTAATGCCAGAAACTCTGCTGGAGCGGCCTCCGGCGTGCCGGCGGTCTGCCGGGGCCTTCCGGAGGCGTCAAGAAGACTTGCACCCCCTTCTACTAGCTATCATCTGATGTTGATAGCCCTACATCGCAACCAGATGACTTGATTACGTAAATGGATTGGTATTATCTTACCATTCTATTAGTAACCATGCTGTCTTCTTGCATATCACAGATTTCCAGCATGCTGTGTGTATCTTAGCACGGCTGGTTGCCGGAAACCGTTACCCTATGGGATCTTCTAGTTCCCAATTCTAGTGTCTGAGTGGCCTCACTCCTAGCCTTATACCCTTGACAATTTCGACAATTTCCAATAGAATTCCCACTGCCCTACGGGCATTCCATGTTGAATTCGATCATGTGCCTTCGGTCACAGCAGATTGTCTATGGATGAAGGTCACGGTAACCAGCCGGGCGGGTTACACGGAGTATGTATCTATCTCCTTCTTTCCGCCCATTCTCTGTGCATCACACTTAATGTTAAGTTAAAATTAATCAATTAATATTTAACTTTAGTTTAAGAGTCATCCTTATGACTCCCCCATACTCATGTTCTCTTTCTCTTACAGGAGGAGCAACTGAAGTGCGACCACAGCTTCTGTGCAGTGAAGCGCCCGCACTTTTATGGACACACGGCGTGTAGGACCCACGCCCCTTGTGCCACCAAGAAAGGGGATCTAAAGTTCTGGGACCCGCAGAACTGTACGGTCTGCCAGGACCGCCTGGTCAACGCGTTCAACAATCCTCCCTCAGCGGAGGTTAGGGACACTTCTCGAGAGAAGCTACGCAAATGGGTGCGTGGCTTCCAGAAGAACGCCACTGGACCGTACCTTGCCACTGAAGACATGAGGGCCTTATTGTTCCCAAAGGCATCCCCAGATTCTGTGGTCCCCAAGGATCAGATCCCCACCGTCCAGATATCGGTGGAACCCGATGTTGTCATGGCCCAGTCCATGCACGAGTGTCACCTGGATGCCGACAACGAGGAACGTATGTCGTATATTTCGGAGAACACGGAGAGAACCCTCATGGCCCAAGACGCGGACGATGAAGAGGACCAGGTGGATTACATAGAGTCGGAGCAGGAGGTCGCTCCGCCTTCCACCCCCGCCCCTACTCCTACACCGACGGAAGTGTCTCTTCCGTCTACCTCCGCTACCCCGGACCCCATCCCATTCGCCCAGGAGATGTTCCGTATGATAGAAGCCCTTATGGACCAGAAGCTTCAAGTGACACGAGTACATCAGGTCCATGGGAGGTTCCAAAGAACCGAAGAAGATTTCGGTTAAGGACCTCCCGATATGCTCACACGCCAACCCCTGGAGGTATGCTGAGCATATGATCATCGCAACGGGCAGGATCTTCATCAGCGAGAAGATCGGCTCGGTTGCCCTGGAAGAAGTGGAGTTCTTCCCGAGCTTTGAGGCTTACCTGGACTGTTACGTCCGGCTTCGATCCGAACCTGCCTCTAAAGAGGAGACCGAACCAAAGGAGGTGATAGTTTTCGATCTCCAGAAGGCCCAGGCTATGCTAGCCAAAGCTGTTAAAAAGTAGGGGCTTTACCTGCCCAATGCTCCCGGCACTGAGCAAGAAGCATCCTACCTACGTCCCACCCGACGTCTTCGCTGCGTGTCACAAGGCAGTGGAAGAAGGGAAGCCCTGTCCTGCACTGGAAGAGTGCAGACCCTTCTCCATGGTGACTCCCCCCGACGCTCGACACTGGAAGCATATCCAGCATACCTTCGTGGTGGGAAAACTAGATCCTGACATGGCTGGACGTCAGTTTAATGAAGACCTCCCGAAACTTAATGACCATCTCCTTCGTCGGGAACAAGACACGAAGGAAAGGCTCGCAGCATCCATGTCCCTCCAAGTACAGCTTGACGTCATGGCTGGTGACACCAGAGTCCCCGACCACTACATGGTTCTCGCCAAATCGCACATGGCGACTCTGGTAAAGGACCTGTACAATTTCATGAAGGCTCGGAGAGCCTGTCGTGAATTCGTGTTCTCAGGTGCCACAGTGAGACACGAACCCCGGAGGCTGATTTCCTCCAACGTCTGGGGTGAGCACCTCTTTCCCTCCGACCTTGTGAAAGAGATCACCGACAAGGCCGCCACTGAGAATAGGAACCTTCTCAACAAGTGGGGCATGTCGAAAAAGAGAAAATCCTCTCAGGACGATGGCCCTCAACCTAAGAGGAAATCCTTCAAGCCAAAACCCCAGCAACGTCAACAGAGACGGCAGTTTCCGGGACCCGCTACTCCCCAAGTGGCTGCTCAGCCACAACAGACCTTTTAGCTGGTCACCCAACCGGTTTTGTCCCAGTCACCGGTTTTCACCCCTGCCTTTGAGCAACAGACAACTACCTTTCATCCCAAAGGTAGAGGCTCAAACAAAGGTGCAGGCAGAGACGCATCTCACTGTCCTTCCAGAGGCAGAGGAGGAAAGGGAGCTAGCGGCCGAGGCAGTAAGCCCTCGGGACACCAGAAGCAATGAAGTGCTTCCGGTGGGAGGAAGACTCCGCCAATTCCAGGATCGTTGGACCTTCGATCCCTGGGCACACAGCATCGTCAAGAAGGGTCTAGGCTGGAGTTGGACTCAACCACCCCCAACCTTCCAGCAATTCTTCCAACAATCAACCCCCCTTCTGGAAGAATATGTCCTAGATCTCTTGAACAAGAAGGTGATAAGGAGGGTAAAGTCAACCAGGTTCCAAGGGAGACTGTTTTGCGTCCCCAAGAAAGACTTCGACAAGCTCAGAGTCATTCTGGACTTATCCCCCCTCAACAAGTTCATAGCGAACAACAAGTTCAAGATGCTGACTCTTCAACAGATAAGGACCCTTCTGCCTCGAGGTTCTTACACGGTCTCCATAGACCTGGTGGATGCCTACTGGCACGTTCCAATGAACCCTCACGCTTCCTCCTACCTAGGATTTCGACTCCAAAGGAAAAGCTACGCCTTCAGGGCCATGCCCTTCGGCCTCAACGTGGCCCCTCGGATCTTCACAAAGCTGGCGGACGCCATAGAACAACAGCTCCGCCTCCGAGACGTCCAGGTGATGGCCTACCTCGACGACTGGCTAGTCTGGGCTCCATCGCCCGAGGATTGTTTAAAATCCTGCAGCAAAGTCACCCAGTTCCTAGAACACCTGGGATTCAAGATAAGCACGAAGAAATCTCGCCTCTCTCCAGCTCAGAAGTTCCAATGGTTAGGAATCCAGTGGAACCTTCAGTCACACCGCCTTTCTTCTGGGGAATGGAAAGGCGCATCCCCCAGAAGAAAAGGAAGGAAATAGCAGGGTCTGTCAAGCGACTACTGAAATCCAAACGGATCTCAAGACGCCAGCAGGAATGAGTTCTAGGCTCTCTACAGTTCGCCTCAGTGACAAACCCAGTGCTTCGTGCACAGCTAAAGGATGCCGCGGGAGTCTGGAGATGTTCTGCATCCATCGCTCGAAGAAACCTCAAGAGACGGCTCCCAAACAGACTTCGGCTTCTCCTCAAGCCGTGGTCAGAAGCAACGGCCCTGTAAAGGTCCATCCCTCATCAACACCCACCTCCATCACTCAACTTCCACACGGACGCTTCGCTGGAGGGTTGGGGAGGTCACTCCCATCAAAAACAGGCTCAAGGCACATAGTCTCCCCTATTCAAGACGTTTCACATCAACATCTTGGAGGCCATGGCGGTCCTTCTAACACTGAAGAAACTCTCCCCGCCTCCCTCGATCCATATTCGTCTAACCCTAGACAACTCGGTGGTAGTTCGATGTCTCAATCGCCAAGGCTCAAGATCGCCCCAGATAAATCAGGTGCTTCTGACAATCTTCCGTCTGGCAGAGAGGAAGAAGTGGCACCTGTCTGCAGTTCACCTACAAGGATTCCGCAATGTGACGGCGGACGCTCTATCCCGGACAAGCCCGATAGAGTCGGAATGGTCTCTAGACGCAAGATCATTCTCCTTCATCTCTCACCAAGTCCCAGAACTTCAGATCAATCTCTCCGCAACGAGCGACAACAATCAACTTCCTCGATATGTGGCCCCGTACGAGGACCCCAAGGCAGAGGCAGTGGACGCCATGTCACTGGACTGGAACAGATGGTCCAAGATCTACCTGTTCCCTCCCACCAACCTTCTGCTGAAAGTCCTCTCCAAGCTGAGAACCTTCAAAGGGTCAGCAGCCCTAGTGGCTCCCAAGTGGCCCCGGAGCAATTGGTACCTGCTGGTCCTGGAGCTGCAGCCCACGCTGATCCCTCTCCCGGGCCCAGTTCTCTCCCAGAAAGTACAGAAGTCGACTGTCTTCGCTTCATCATCGAAAATCAAGGACCTTCATCTCATGATTTTCTCTCCCTAGCCGCGAAGAAAAGGTTTGGGATCTCGAAGAAAAGTCTAGACTTCCTCGAGGAATACAAGACCGAATCCACAAGACGGCAATACGAATCATCTTGGAGAAAATGGGTCTCATTCGTCAAGGCAAAAAATCCTACGGAAATCACCATTGATTTCTGCATGTCCTTCTTTATTCACCTTCATGGACAGGGCTTGGCAGCCAACACGATTTCTACTTGCAAATCGGCCTTGACTAGACCACTGCTGTATGCCTTCCAGATTGATCTGTCCAGTGACATCTTCAATAAACTGCCGAAAGCATGCGCTCGTCTACGCCCAGCACCCCCACCGAAACCGATCTCCTGGTCTTTGGACAAGGTGCTCCATTTCGCCTCCAACTTGGATAATGATTCATGCCCTCTCAAGGATATAACTCAGAAAGTTATATTTCTTTTTGCTCTTGCTTCAGGAGCCCGAGTCAGCGAAATAGTGGCATTATCGAGAGAAGAGGGTCATATCCTGTTTACTGACTCAGGAGACCTTACCCTCTTCCCGGATCCGACGTTTCTTGCCAAAAACGAATTACCCACCAAAAGATGGGGCCCTTGGAGAATATGCCCCCTGAGAGAAGATGCCTCTCTATGCCCAGTAGAGAGCCTCAAGGTCTATCTTCGCAGAACTTCGGACTTTGGTGGAGGCCAGCTCTTCAAAGGAGAAACATCGGGCAGCGACCTGTCACTGAAACAACTAAGAGCGAATATCACCTACTTCATTCGCAGAGCGGATCCTGACAGTACACCCGCCGGTCACGATCCTAGAAATGTTGCATCGTCTCTGAATTTCTTTCAGAGTATGGATTTCGAAAGCCTTAAGAGTTTCACAGGCTGGAAATCCTCGCGTGTTTTCTTCAAACATTATGCGAAACAAGTGCACGAAGTCAAACATATTGTGGTTGCCGCAGGTAGTGTTATGAAACCTGCACCTAACTCTGCATAGAACAGTGGGTTACTTGGGACTCTAACTCTTCGGGTGCCTATGTTGACCCTCGAGTGATACGTAGTGATGTCGAAAACACTTAGTGCTTTTCATATAACTGTTCTTATCCCAGGTGAAATGTCATAGTCGTCACACGAGTGCCGCATGCCTAGAGCATGGTGTGTTTTATTTTAAAGACTGACATTCCTCGAGAACGAGTGCCTACTCATAAATTTGAAATTCTCTTTCAGATTCAAGAGCAAGTCTTTCATTACTATGTACATTATAATTTGTTGTAAATTAACTTTACATATATTGCAATTCATTAATATTCTCTGCAATTGTGAAATAAAATTTTTATTTTATTACTTGTGCGTCTCAATCCGCTCCTACTTATACTATGAAATACATGTCTGTCATAGTTTTATTATCCCCTTCCTCTTATGGTTGATGAAGATACTAAGGTCTCAACCCTTATTATATATTCACCTGTGCAATGTAATATTCCAATACGAAAACTTACTCTCTTCATACCTTAGAGACCAGACAATTCTCCATTAACATACAGTGCCTAACCACCACTTGTCTGCCCTTGAGAATGTTCCTATATGAATGCCAACCATTCAGTCTTGTCTCCAAGTTCTTCAGGTTCTTCTAGCAAGGTGAATAGCCCTTCGATAACCACTTTGATCTCGGCATGGCCCGTGGGAACTTCACTGCCAGGGGGGCAGGAAGGTCTCTTCCCTACGGTTCTTCTATTAAGATTACTATGATACCCTGTTCAAAGCCCTTGGCACTTACTCAAACAGGGGAAAATCTACCACGATACATTGATTCTCTGGTATTCTTCCATCAGGACGCCATGGCTTGAGCCCAAAAAACGGATTTTGAGCGAAGCGAAAAATCTATTTTTGGGTGAGATAGCCATGGCGTCCTGATGGACCCTCCCTGCTACTTCGTCCAGTTTTTCAGGTCCCACCCTGCTCTGCTGTATCATGGCGATCGGCAAGCAACTGGCTTCAGGATGAGGACGGACGTGACGTCATTTAGCAATGGCGCCCGTTTGTTTACGTCTCGAGTACCAAAAGTGCAACACAATAGCCAGAGAAAAAGTATGGATGTAAGGTTATAAGGCGGCAATGCCATATGACCTTCCATCCAGAAAGAGTGAACTTATGGAAGGGGAGAATGTAGCATTCAGGCTTCCAAAGAATCCATAGCCTGCCGGGCTCTACCGGCAGACATGCAAGGGAGACCAAGGGAGGTCTGGGGTTCACTCTGCAAAGAATAAAGGGTCTCTGCCGGCCAACACGTAGTGCCAGCCGGCAGAGAGCTGAGCCTGTCCTCCATACTAACCTATACTAGGTACGGAAGTAGGACTGCGGCCAAAAGAAAATAAAAGAAAGAGGTGGGGAAGGGATAAGGGTTCTATAGACTTTGTTCTGGCAGGAAACACACTCAGCCGTTAGGGAAGCTTATCCTAACCAAGAGTTGTCTATTAGGGAGGAAGACTTGCAATACTTGCTATCCTCCTCCCAACCAGAACAAAGTTAGGTGAAGTTATTTCACCGGGCAACAGAGAAAACTCATTCTCCAGCCCGAGAAAAACAACACAGGACAGTCTGCTAGGCCACTAGAAGAAGGAATCATCTCTTACAGAATCCTTCCAACATGGACTAGGGAAGCAAAACTTCCTGTGTCTGCCCCTAACCTAGCAGAGGAGACTCATTCTCTATGCTAGGAAGAAGCAGACCATAGACTAGAAACTCTGATGTTCTGTCCTAACCCAAAAAACCAGTCACTCAAGTTATCAGGTCAGGACAGACATATCCTAGAATAGTTATACCTGAATTATTATACAGATAGAACCACTAGGATTAAGCCGAAGAAGAAGAAGAAAAAGAAGAAGAAGAAGAAGAAGAAGAGAGAGAGAGAGAGAGAGAGAGAGAGAGAGACCCACGGGGTTATATCAGTCACACAGATGTCATATTAGTTATTTAGCAACGATTGCATTGACATAACTTTAAGCTGCTGATAAAAGATATTGAAAAATTCCATGTGCTCAAAGAACTATAATTTCTCA
This sequence comes from Palaemon carinicauda, assembly GCF_036898095.1. Classification (NCBI taxonomy): domain Eukaryota; kingdom Metazoa; phylum Arthropoda; class Malacostraca; order Decapoda; family Palaemonidae; genus Palaemon; species Palaemon carinicauda. Next base: position 7,152,585 of record NC_090749.1, read on the forward strand.
ATAAAGTATCTACTAAAAAGCTGGTTGCACACTATGGAGAGAGAGAGAGAGAGAGAGAGAGAGAGAGAGAGAGAGAGAGAGAGATTTCGATAAAATTAAAGGATGCATATTATTGATCATTCCTAAAAGCAAAGGAAGATCTGTCAAGGGAACTTTGCCAAAAACTGTTCGGAGGCAATTTGCCTCAACACCCAAAACTTGAGTGAGTCCTGAGGACAGTTGTAGTAAGCAGAAGAGTCATCTTTTACAAACTTCTATTTACAGAAACACAAGAAACAATATAGATATAGAATTTGTGTCTGTTTCTGCATTGCGGTTTATTCTTGTGATTGGTGTTATTTTTGTTGTTGTTGTTGTTATTGTTTATGCACCTAAATCATAATTAAAGAGAAAACCCAACAACGATAGGGGGACGGTAGAGACTGTGAGTACCAAATCGCTATGATGCTCGGACAGGGACACCATTAATGAGGCCGGGCTGGACGACGGTGAAACTGAGCATTGATTTTATCACCCGGAGCCTAATAGTATAATTAGGCTATACGTGCAACAGAAAAAAAGATATGCATAAAAATGTCTTCTATAACAAATATTATCATTTTTAACACAAAGATTCTTCTTATTGACATATTCTTTTCTTGCTTCTTTGCCAAAAGCGAATTTGGTTTCACCAAAAGATTGTCATCTTTTTCAATGCATTTTTATGATAGCGTAGTTCCGGTACTTGGAGAGAGAGAGAGAGAGAGAGAGAGAGAGAGAGAGAGAGAGACAGATGGGACGAATAAGTATTTATAAGGAAGTGTCAAAAGGAGAGAGAGAGAAAAAAGAAGGAAGGATAAGGACATCATAGTATTTTTTTCTACCCTCCTTTACTATCATTTTTTGTTATTCAGTTGGATTGCCCCTACCGTCTGACTGCGCACTGGTAAGATATTTCGACTTGTTTTTATGTAATCACATAATGCCATCATTAAATGCGTCACAAGTTTCTTGACACAGACCAATCTTTTATCTGAAGGGGGAAGAACTTTAGCCACAATCAGTTATTCTGTGCCTGTCATGACAGAATAAAAAGAAAAAAAAAAAGGAACAGCATTAGCGTAAACATCATCATAATATAAACATGATATTTATTCAAAATGCATTTGATATCCATTACTGATCGATTAATTCGTTGATTCCATTACAAAAACCGAAATATGGATTGAATGAGGCATTGTTGGCAATGAATGTCGTCTGTGATAATTAAATAAACCAATTAAATGAACCAAGTAATTCAGGGAGACTAATGAGGCTCATTACCTTCACATTGAACAATACGACGCTATTTGGGGATATCATAATCCAATACTGATCATCTGACTTGATAAGAGAGAGAGAGAGAGAGAGAGAGAGAGAGAGAGAGAGAGAGAGAGAGAGAGAGATTTAATGTTTGACTGACGCGTGTTCGAGGACCCATTCACTGCAGTCTGAAACTTCATATCTGAGAATATTATTATTACTCTTCCATAACATTCAAATCTATGGCGTCTTCGTCCTTATGAAGCTTTTAACATGAAACTTGTCCTTCATAACTCATGAGAATCATATTCGTTGCATGTTTATTTGACTTGATCGTTAATAGCCCGTGCTGTAATGATGGAAGTTGGAAGGAGATTAATGGGATAGGACGTCGTTGCTTTGAGTTCTTCTGTAATTTGGATATTAATGACGTGACTAAAATAAAGATAACAGAAGAATACTGACCTTTTCCTAACGGCGTTGAGGGCAACGTATGGATCAGTGGTGGAAAGATCTCTGAAGTGTAACTAAATTAAAAAGAGAATCATATAAAAGTTGTGGGAATTTATACATATTTAGGAGAGAGAGAGAGAGAGAGAGAGAGAGAGAGAGAGAGAGAGAGAGAGAGAGAGAGAGAGAGAGCTTTGTGGAATTACAATGTAACTTTAGAACGACTTCTGACGCAGCTGCAAAACTCGTGTTATAATATCTTTCCTCTGTTTGCAAGAAAGACTCCATCGTTTGCATTGGAATGTTATGAAGCCTGAGATTGTAACTGGCTCTGTTTCGCGATATGTGTCAAGTCTTGTTCCATGAGGACATAAAAGAAAGTCGTTTTGCTGATGTCCCTTTTTGGATCCCTTTGTCTGACATTGCCTCTCACATGGCACTCCTATGCTCTGTTGTTCAAATATGAGAAAATAATTGATTTTGCCTCAACAGATGGCTATCAGAGCTTGCTCCCCAAAGGCTTTTCATGGCTATTGCTCTCATCTAGCAAACAAGGTTCTAATTAAATAGTAGAGATTACTTAGAGTAAACACAAACAATTGAACTTCAATATCCATTGCCAATTATAAGCTCTTTAAACTATTACTTTGAAAAAGGGAAGTTAAGATTCAATAACCTACTGTTCTTTTAAGGAATATTGATTATTGTTTGGAAGAAAAGTCAGAGTAACGAGATTTAACAGGCGGAAATGATCATGAAAATCAAGAAATGTAACAATAAGATACCAATCTCTTGTATAGTCTTTCGGGAACGAAAGATTAGAATTGAATCTACAAAGAAAATGTACAGGTAATTTTCAAGATAAATCTGAAGTATTTCCAATCCCGCTATTACATAAATGTCGGTAAGAAAAATCGGTTTTCTTTTACTGCGTCACTAATAAACAACATTCTCTCTCTCTCTCTCTCTCTCTCTCTCTCTCTCTCTCTCTCTCTCTCTCTCTCTCTCTCTCTCATCCTAATCTAATACTTAGTAATAGTTTCCTACCACAAACTTCAGAGCCAAAAGGATTCCCAAATGAATGATGAGATAAACCAACAAAGGAATGATATCCTTGACCAAGACTCCTGTAACTGTGAAATCGCTCCAAAGGAAACGCCAAATCAGTCCGAAAATGTTCTCCTGCACTCTCACGTGGAAGGCCATTTCATTAGCCTCTGGATGAGGTGAGTCATTCAATAATATTTTTGTAATAGGAAAAGATATTTGCATTAAAAGGGAGAAGAGAAAGGAGCTACAAACTGAAGGTAATAAGTAAAGGAAATGAGAGCTTAATTAAAGGAGAAAAGGCGATAACCAGAGACAGACAAACACACATGAAGAAGGAAACCGTCAGTTCTGGTTCCACAAATTCCAACTGTTTTTCTCTGGATGTCTAATCTCATTATTATCACGTCCAAACTCACCTTATTAGATGATAGCATTCTAATATGATTCGCTTTATATGCAGACTGGAATGAATCTGATTAATAAAATAGATTAATATTAATGATATCGCAAAGTTGAAATGAGATTTAATACTTACAAAGTACCTGAATTAATCCAAGAAAACTATTGATACTATTTAATCTCTGTATCATACAGATGTATGTTTGGATGTTTGGTCAGAGGAAAGGAATATTGTTCGAATCTGAGCTTGCGAACGGAAGCATAAATAAATGAAGCATTAGCATTCGGTAATGAGTTGCAGAAGGAGAGAGTAACATCACTAAGGATGCTTTCCTAAAAAGAAGGATACTACAAAGAAGAAAATTTAATAAATCCTTGGGATAATTATGCCAGTCTTGATTTACGTATTTGGAAAGTACTCAGGGTTGTGGTGGCCTATGTGGTAACGTCCCTGACTGGTGATCACCTGACTTGGGTTCGAGTCCCGCTCAAATTCGTTAGTTCATTTGGTCGCTTCAACCTCGCTATCCTTGTGAGCTAAGGTTGGGGTGTTTGAGGGAGTATATAAGTCTATTTGCTGAGTCATCAGCAACCATTGCCTGGCACTCCCTGGTCCTATTTTTGATGGAGAGGGGCCTTGGGTGCTGATCATATGTATATATGGTCAGTCTCTAGGGCATTGTCCTGCTAGAACAATGTTACTGCCCTTGCTTTTGCCATTCATGAATGACCTTTAAACCTTTAAACCTGTGTAAGGAGAGGAGACAGGATAGAATACACTATAGTGAGTTTTCCTTGAAGATGCGAATATGTCTCACCTATGACACCCAAACACCTTACTTGAGCCCAGTGAGTCAGATCTGCTACAGAAAGTAATGGATTATTTGAGAAAATATAGTTACGTCAACTATCCTATTTAAAAGGAATCGGTTTCAGTGAGAAATGGAAATCAGTTTGTCTTTATACAATAGAAACCTGGTATAAGATTAGTCTCCATAACTGATAAAAAGCATATGTGAAATTTAGAACAAAATAATTTTTTTTTTTTTTTTTTTTTTTTTTTTAAGTGATTTCACCCGAGATAGAAACTGTTGCGTTTGAACATTCCTGGATTAACTCCAAAAACACCGGAATAAATCTTGGCTGCGTCACTTCATTAAGTCTAGGCCTGAAAAACCAGGGGAAAAATCTTCTACTGTTGAAAAGAATATCTATCTTTATTAACTATGTACAATATGAATAACTTACTCGATCCCTATCGCATTTATACCAATATTCCGTTATATATATCCTAAGTTTATTAAGATTTTCCTCTCTATTCTAATGAATGCTGTAAACGAGGGAGATTCCAAGTGAAAGGAAATGAGGTTTTCAAAGTCAGACAGTTTTTGGAAAGAGTAACCGCTCAGCGCTGTTGGCTCAGCGTCCCAGATGGTTTGATTGAATGACATTATTGAATGTAATTTCTAAATATAAACTGACGATTCAACAGATGAGCGACAAGAGGCTTTGCTCAATATAGAAGTCTTGTTTATCTTAGGTACAAAGGTTGACTTGTAGGAGAGATATATGTTTCTGCTTACTTTGTTTTGTTACAACCTACATTGCATTAAAAACTTGTAATGTTTGCCAAATTTCATAATTATCTCAAAGTTCTCTGTTACTTTCATCCATTTGCTGGCCAACGATGTTAACATAAGTTGCATAGAAAGGAATAGCATAATTAAATGAACTTTCGCTTAATCTTGCTGAAGGTTGGCTGGTTCCAACAACCTTTTTTTTTTTTTTTTTTTTTTTGTATAAAGGCGTAAACACATTGTTTTTGTATATTTCCCTCTCAAATGTAAATGGGCTTTGTGGACATTCAACGTAGAATTGGATAAAAAAGTCATATGAAATATGTCACTATTCAAATAAAATTGATAAAAAAATTAAAAAATTCAAAATTAATTGAATAAAGAGATTTTTCAACTTAGATTCTATTGTTTTTTCTTCAATTTATTTGTTTTATCTGTTTTGAGTTTTCTGTTGTGTATTAAGATTTGAATAATTTTTTTTTTATTATCATTTAAGTAAACATCATTGTTATAACAATGACAGAAGCGTTTTCATTTTCGCATATTTAAACTTCTTTTGAAAACAATCTTTGTTGACATTCAAAAGCAGAATTGCAACAATATTTAATTTGAGATGTGTATGACTAAATAAAGTGGGTTACGATTAGAAAAGTTCAGAGAATTCAAATCAATGGAATTTTCAAACGATTAATCGAAACCTTCCTATTTTTAACGAGAAGACAATAAATGTGATCCAATTATTGAAGTTATTCCTGAAATTGATTACATCGGATTTCAAAAAATTGGAAAATAACTCATTTTTTTCTCGAAGCGTTATTTGCAATATATTGTTAATAAGGAATCTAAGGACGTTGGTCAACCACTCCCCCCACCAAATAAAATCCATTATGGAAAAAAGAGGTAGATTTTTTCGTTCAAAAAATATAAAATTGACAAAAATTTGATAAGATGGTGGGAATCTCCTCCAGCTAAGATGTGGCTTTATAGTGAGAGGAAGAGAAAGGGGAGGAAGATTAGAAGAGTAGAAGAGGGGGGAGGGAGGAAGAGGAGTAAGAGAGGGAAAGGATTCAGGGAATAAGTAGGGAAGGAGGAAAAGAGGAAGTAGAGAGAGAGAAAGAAGCAAGACAAGAATAAAATCCAACTTCGTTGGGAAATTTCCCTTAGTGGAATTTACCGGTCACCAATAATTTATCTTTGTGGTATCATGAGTGAGTGCAATGTAAGGTGACCGGCATAGAATAGGCAATGTCTGTGGCACATACAACAACAACAACAACAACAACAACCAAAACAAATGCAACCATTTATAGTCCGTTACAGGACAGAGGCCTTAGACATGTCCTTAGCCGTGTCTGGGGTTTGGCCATTTTCCTCACCAGGCTGGCCATTACAGATCGGCGATGGTGGGAGACTTTAGTCTGATCTCTCACAACAAACCAATCTAGTATGGGTGCTATGACTAGCATAGCTTTGCTGATCCTGGCAAGACATAAACCCTTTCACCATGTCAAGGTATTTAAAGTATGATTATTCATGGAGAAAGGTTTGTGCTACTTATCGATACGGGAAGATAATATCTTAATAACGTTTAAGCAAATGAAACTTGAACACACAAATTAAAGAAAAGATCTAAAAGAGTAAAAAGTTCTTTAGTCATAGAAAGAACACCATCGCCGATACTGTACTCTGAAGCAAGAGGGTCAACAAGGAAGTCATTTCCTCTGTCTTGCCACTGTATTATGTATTAGGAGTTCACTGTGAAAGAGAGAGAGAGAGAGAGAGAGAGAGAGAGAGAGAGAGAGAGAGAGAGAGAGATTTAGTTTTGATGCTATGTTCCATTAGGAAATGAAAGTGTATATTTCAAGTATCCTGGTGTTAATATGATTTCATGTAATTTATGTATGTATTCCAATCAGTGTGTGACATATTTCTAATGACTCATGATGGAATCAAATGAGAATTTTGATGAACACGACATTTGAGGGAATACTAAAGAACGACGCTGTAGAGAGATCGTCCATCTGGTGAATATGGTTTTAAGGGAAGGGCTGGAAGACTGACATGAGTCACGTGACCATATCAATAAAAATGTCATTTTCATAGAAATAATGAAATGGTGAATTTGAAAATAAAATCAACGCCAAATCCCTTGTAGATGGAGTTATCCTCAGAATCCCTTTAGTAAAGATTAGGAAATACTAATTCTATACCAATGAGATGACTTCCAAATGAATGGTGCTGCAGCTTTGTTTCTCATTGGAATGCCATTACCAATGAAGCAGGATCAGTTATTGCACAATTAGTGAAAGATAGAGTCATTATAATCAAGTCTATTGGTGAGAGTTTAAAGATAATTGTCTCTGTGAAGAAAAGTTCGTCTTCACTTCACTTTCTTTCTTTGTTCATTTTCTTAAATATCAGTTTTTGTTGATCTGGTAAGAAACTGATTAACGATATAATTACTTTAATTAGTTAGTCATTCTGGTAAATCCCGTTAGAAATTAGTGTGGAATCTTACTAAGTGCAAAACACTGAATAGGAAAATGCAATGAAGATTGTTCAATAAATTTTTCTCCTTCACTGGTTCACTTGTTTGATACAGATCACAAATTCTGATGTGTTTAATGTCTTGATGGATGGATCTCAGGTGTAATAATTCTTCATTCATACTCTCTCTCTCTCTCTCTCTGTCCCGACTTTTCTTTTCGTTCTCTTATGCATTGTTGTTAACCTTGCAGTTCACTATAGGCTGAATGAACGAATCTCCCACCTTAATTACCGCAGCTGTGTGCGGCAACATTTAGTAAACAACCGCAGATATTGCGGTGTCTGGAACGCATCTATCTGCGTTGGCAAAAGGCATTGTGGGAAAGCGATCTTACACTGCAGTTGGTTCAGTTTCCCAAAGATATTTCTTTAATCATCCGTTTTAATTTGGAAAACTTTCTGTCATTCAAAGTTTTCCCGGAAACTTAATTGTTTTTTCATTAGGTGCAGCTGTGAATGCAATTTTGCAATAGTCGAGTGTGCTTGTGAATGGATTCATTAAATTGTTTGTAGGTTACGAATTCGTGTCCAGACTAACAATGCATTTTGGAAGAGCCTCTCATCATATAACTCTTGCATTGCAACATTATTCCTATCTCCTCAATAACCTTTTTCTCATTCAAAAAGAAAACTAAAGGTGAACTACTTGAAGGATTCCGTTATGAAATGTTTTCGTTCACACTACGAAACTATTCATATCTATTGCTCAATAATCGATAGCATCTTTAAGGAAAAGATGAAATTGGCTACTGTGCTGTTGCAGTAAAAAATAGCATTTTCCTTCGAAATTCTCTCCCTGAAAACGAGAAAAGATACAGAAAACTAAAAAAAGAGTGTACAGTGTGCGAACATGTGTGTATAAATATGTAATATATATTTCTGTGTAAATCTGAATTCCCTGAAACATATCTACCTTACGCTTTAAATTATTGCACGCATTCCCGCTAAACTTCGTACGAGAGTCTCCTTAATTAATCCATTTGTATCAACATCGCATCCTTCTATCCACTTAATCTTCACAGCCTATCGGAAAGTAATATTCCTTCCCAGATGAGCCGTTGACGATACCAATGGCTTAACTATTCCACCGTTGGCCAATTTCCTCCTTCGTTTGATTGGCCGTTTGAGCGTCTGTGTTACCTAACAGTCAGTCATAAGTTTCGCTCAGGATGAGCTGGATTTTTAACGGCATTGGTTTCCCATTAGCGTTGATCAAGTTAAAAGCCATTGTTGTTAGTTGTGATGGGATTTTATTATGAAGTAGAATGTCTTTTTTGGTTAGTAAAGCTTTATTTTTATTTTATTTTTTTTCACCTTTTTTACTACGAAATATATTTGAAGGAGCCCTGTTCTCTTGCTCAAGTTTGGAGCGAAATTTCTTAAGAATGAACTGCTTACAACAGCTAAATATCGTTGTATTTTCCTCTTAAGACTTTTGCTCAGTAAGATATTAAGTGACATTTATCAGCATTTTTGTGATCCTGTTCCCAACAAAATTAATTGATTCTATCACCTTTATTGAGGTGAATGGTTAATAAGTAAGAGTTGGAATCATTTTTTTTGTTTTGACAACTTAAAATATCTTATAGTTTGACAGGTGTAACACCTCGAGTATAAGACCATAATGACAACGAGTGTAACAATTTGAGGTTACCTATGTTCATAATTCATTTTCAAAACTTTATAAGGAATATTTTCTCTTGAGGCAAAGACTTTCCATATATATAATGATATTTCAAAAGAAGAATATAGAGTAAAACGTTAATTCCTACGAAAATGTTCAATCAGAGCATGAACACCCATTAAAACCACAAATCAATTTTTCCTTTAATTTTCAAAAGTCAATTTCCACATTGATTCTTTTAATCTTTCTGAAACCTATTTAACTTTTAAAATGACATCTTTGCTTTTATTGTTTTAATTGAATATTCTTTTATTCTTTATATATGATAAATGATATCGGCGTCAATGACCTTAGATGTCAGGATGCCAGAAAACCTCAAATCAATCGATCTTCTAATCTTGATTTCAACTATAAAACAATAAGATCTATACGAAGAAGTTGTTTAGAAGAGGGTTAACATCAAACACATTAACCTCTAAATCCCACCTTTAAGAACCATCAAATAGAAACCATATTGAATGTTCTAACACATTAATAAAAAGTCACCATTAACTTTTCTAAAAAGTCCTTCCGTATTGCGGGGATCAGAAAGTGTTTCTATTGTTGCACACTGGATGATATCAGGAGGGGCTATAGATATCCCTTTGATGATACACTTCTCTGTAATCCTATTGGCAGTAGACTTCTCAACTGAAACATTAAATGTATAAAAGTCTTCCTTTCGTCAAATGAGGCAAATAAGTTATGCCAAAGGTGTTCGTTCTCTCTCTCTCTCTCTCTCTCTCTCTCTCTCTCTCTCTCTCTCTCTCTCTCTCTCTCTCTCTCTCTCTCTCGGTGTCTCAAAAGTTGTGCTGATGCTCTCGTCCATTCAACTGCAGAGTTTATAAGGATGTGTTTCAGGATATATTGCAGTTTACCTCTTCCAAAACGTACTTTGAATTTGTGTGTGTGTTCTCGCGTAAAGCCAGCGAGTTTTCTTATTTCATGACTGTTACAAAATTAGATTAGATTGCCCAGTGAAGTAACAAGAAATCAATTTAAAACCATTTATCATCAAATCGTCTCCAGATAAAAGAAAATTTATACCTGACAGAATCTGAAAAAGTCAAATCCTCCTAGAGAGAAAATTAATGATTTCACACAAGACTTGTTTTAATGTTATTATTGATGAATTTTTAAACATTTTTCATTTCTTCCTTTCATTCACATTTTCCGCCTTATTGACTAAGATAATGACTTAGAGGAATGTATTTAATTTGTGCATTTGAAGATGTGACAAAAAATTCCAGTCACAAAAAAATAATATAAACATGTATTTCATCAAGAAATAAAGTTAGAATCAAAGTAATTCTGATGGATTGAAGAATACTTTGGACTGAACTTGACATGGGAATTCACTCTTCACTTGACTTCTTGTTGTAGACATATTCGTCTATGTCCCTTTGTCAAATACTTGACAAAGCAAATAGACAAAGAAAATAGACAAAGCATGTCCTGCCGACATTGGTACCCAGAGTAACTCCTCATCAAACCAAACCGACGACGATAGTAAAAAACAATCATGGCTGCTGTGATCATAACCAAAGAATCAATATATCAGGAACATGAAATTCATTGCGTCTATATAAGAAATAGTTTTTAAATCTAATCCATCTCACTTTACAGTATTTTTTTATGTTTCCTTTTGAACATTTATTTCACTTGACTCCGTAATTTCTCTCGTTCAATAAAATCTCCTTCTGTTACTACTAAAGCCTCATTATGTTTTGCTTTAGTAAGCAAGAACACTCAAAGTCTCTTTTCACTCTTATGATTGTTAAGAAATCTGGTACTCTCTCTCTCTCTCTCTCTCTCTCTCTCTCTCTCTCTCTCTCTCTGGGGATTAGAATAGGGGATAATTAATCATAATAAAGTGTGTGCGATGTTGATAAACGCAGAACAAAAGCATTCTTTATGACAAAACAAAAGACTCTTGAATCCTAAAGCAGAAATCACTGTTATGAAAGACGAAATCGGAGAAGAGATCAACGAATAGGAAGAAATAGAAAAACTTAAAACGGGGAAGAAATTCTTTCTCTCTCTCTCTCTCTCTCTCTCTCTCTCTCTCTCTCTCTCTCTCTCTCTCTCTCTCTCTCTCTCTCTCTCTGGTCCTTCATCTTTCATTGATTATGGTTTGAGTTTCACGTCAAACTTTTCTTGATGGTCTTTTTAAAGAGAGAGAGAGAGAGAGAGAGAGAGAGAGAGAGAGAGAGAGAGAGAGAAGATGAGAGTTAGGTGTTAGCCTTCAATGTATTTTGCAACCAAATGTCCAAAACTCAAAGACAAAAAACAATACCTTTTTTTCGAGTTACCATGAACTTAAAGTATAATTCAATGGGGAGGGAAATTATTCTTAATTAAGAAAAAATTTAAGATAAATATTCTAAAAAGTATATATAGTAATAGTTCGTCTATCTCGGAGGAATGGATATTTATTCATTTTACGATGATATTAAATAACAGATGACTATTGCATATTGGGCTAATCTGAATTGTAAAATATTCCTACAGAAGGTTACCAAAATGATGATTTTCTTGCATATGCAAATAAACATATTTTGCGCACTTTATAATGCGAACATTAGATATTTGGCCAAAAGAATCTATTTGACATCGGCCATCACCTCTTCAATGATAATGATGATGAGAATAAAAAAGTACATAGAATTCGTTTGTGGAAGAAGAGTCAGCAATACTTTACAGGTATCTTTTAATTAATGGAATAGGGTGACGCAGTCAGTGTCAGCACTGATGCAGAGTTCACTGGTCTGCTCAAGCAGAGATTTCAAGTTATACAGCACACTGATTTCTTTGCAATTTTCCTCTTCATTTGGGAATAATTTGTTTTCATTAGAGAGAAAAGTTTAATCAATTTAATGTGATATTTCACACAAGTTCCGATATCTCCAGTAAGATGCCTCATTGAAGCGAATAGATTTTGGTCGATCCTTTCAGGAAAGTTAGAACCATCACTTGCTATTTAATCCTAGACATATTCTCCATCAGTATACTCTCTCTCTCTCTCTCTCTCTCTCTCTCTCTCTCTCTCTCTCTCTCTCTCTCTCTCTCATCAAAGAGAACTCCATATATCCATTATTATTATTATTATTATTATTATTTTTATTATTATTATTATTATTATTATTATTATTTGCTAAGCTATAAACCTAGCTGGAAAAGCAAGATACTATAAGCCCAAGGGCTCCAACAGAGAAAACTAGTCCAGTGAGAAAAGTAAATAAGGACATAGATAAATGATATGAGGAATAATAAACAATTAAAATGAAAATATTTTAAATGCTGTAACATCAAAATAGATATTTCCTTTATAAACTATAAAAAGAAATGTCAGCCTGTTCAACATAAAAAACACTTGGTGCAAGTGTGAACTTTTGAAGTTGTACTGATTCAACTACCTGATTTGGAAGATCATTCCACAACTTGGTCACAGCTGAATGAAAACTTCTGGAATATTTTGTAGTATTGAACATCATGATGGAGATCTGACTATTAGAATTAACTTCAGGCTTAGTATTACGAGCAGGATGGAACAGTCTAAGAAGATCTGAATGAAAAGGATGGTCAGAATTATGAAAATATTATGCAACCTACATAATGAATTAATTGAATGATGGTGCCAGAGATTAATATCGAGATCGGAAATAAGAAATTTGATAGACCATGAGTTCCTCTCCAACATCCTAATATGAGAATCAGCAATTGAAGACCAAACAGGAGAACGATACTTAAAACCAGGTAGAATGAAAGAATTAAAACATTTCTTCACACTAAATTGATCAACAAAAATCTTAAGACTTTCTTAATAAGCCAATTTGTGGGGGAGGGGCGGCAATTGAAGAAGACACTGACCTACTATGTTTCTCAAAAGAAAATTTGCTGTCGAGAATCACACCTAAAATTTTTAGTTATACAGAGCTCCAGAAACATTATCAATGCTGAGATCCAGATGTTAAGAAGCCACTGTCCTTGACCTACTTACAATCATATTTTGAGTTTTGATAGGATACAACTTCATACCCCATAATTTGCACCATGCACTAATTGTAGCAAGATCTCTACTAAGGGATTAAAAAACTCCAGGTCTACATCCAGGAGATGGAATAGATGCAAAGAGATTAACATCATCTGCATATGTAACAAACTTGTTTTCGAGGCCAAACTACATGTCATGTGTATATAAGAAGAAAAGTAATGAGCCAAGAACACTGCCATGAGGAACACTAAACACCACATTCCTATACTCACTATGGTGCCCATCAAAAACTACCCTTTGCGATTTATTTCTTAAAATATCAACAATGATGCCATGTATGGATCCATCCACTTTGGGTTTCAATACAAACAAGTGGGTCATGATTAGCATGGTTAAGTATGACGAATGCAACAATTTTACAACAAATATTCTTTTACCCAAGGTCAGGAGTAGTGTAGTATGGGAGTAAGAGTGGGGAATATAACTGTAGGAGATGAAAAGATGCTGATATAGTCATAGATATAACTAACTCAGCTGGAAAAGAATTCCTTATAGGATCTAATAGATATTCTCAACCCTTATTTCTTAAGGGTTTCCAATAATAGTTCATTTGCAATACATTATGTAAAGTGAGTTGTGTACCAACAATGCGACATAAACTTCATCAGGCTCTTTCCGAAAATTTAATTTTTCCATCTACTATAATATATGTAAATTTTCACTAGGTCTCCCAATATGATATAAAATATTATATTCAAAATTATCAAAAATAACTATAAAAACAAAAACAAAATTTTAAAAGGTCAAAAAGCTCAAACTCTTCTAAAATACATCATTATGTTGATAAAAAAAATCTGTCCATCTGACCCAAACTCGTGAGGAATTCGTGGTATTGAGTAAACGTTCACTGAGATTGGAGGAAGCCTTTCCTACTCCATCAGTCATCACTAAGTAAAGAAACTGAATGATAGAATACAAACTTGAAAACTTTATTCTCGTTTACTATAATGGAGATTGAATAATGCAACTTTTCTATATATTTTGCTGAAAATAAAAGAACTCGTGAGAGTTTTCGTTTTTGTTTTCTGTCTTTACTTTCAAGGGGGACTAAATGAAACTTAATTCTATATCATCCCTTTATCTAAGTCTGTATGTTAATAAATGTTGCATTTTTAATCCTTCTTATTCTATAATGACCTTTGGTCTTTTTCTAATTATGTTTAAGGGGAAACAGGAAGATATGCTCTTCTATTCTGCTGTAAGATTTCATAAAAAACAGTTATATTCACGAAACCTATCACACAAATTTTTAATATTAGATTTAGATAGAGAGAGATAAGATAGCGAGTTGTGGAAAACTATAGCAATTATTGATTCCTTTTTCCTTATTTACTGGCAATTTAGTTAGATTGAGAGAGAGAGAGAGAGAGAGAGAGAGAGAGAGAGAGAGAGAGAGAGAGAGAGAGAGAGAGAGAGAGAGAGTTTTTTGTTTCTTCCGTAGGTTCTGAGTGATGCTTATATAAGTACCAACAGTATTCTTGCAGCTCCAGGTAAAACCAATTCCAAAGAAAATCCTACGGTCTGACATGAAAAATTAAATACATACAAAACAATTAAGTGGCATTCATTGGTTGTTACAGTCAACAATTTTAGGTAATCACGCCTATATAATAGGTCCAGAAATTTAAGTAATTACAATCTAAAATTATTGAGGTAAGTAAATTAATGAGTTACTTGAAAACAAATCAGTCAGTTTAAACATCCAATGTTGCATTACTGTTTGGAACAGAAAGCAACACAGTGACCCCTTTTACAAATCATTGGTATTTTGCATAGCTAAATCGCACATACCAGAGCTCAAGAACACCTTCAGGGTAGAACTCCCTGGCTAAAAATGCTTGGTTATAGATTTGCCTTTGTTTGTTAAAGGATACCACAAACATTACGTCCTAATACATCTCTTTGCCTATCAAAGTAGGGACTTAATCATTTTCCAAAATGGCCGGTGTACGAGTTTTGTGGGCAACATGACCAAATGCTACGAATGAATTTACAAAGATTCAAATATCACAATTCCACAAGTCAATGGTGCCTGATCCAATTCAAAGGACAACTAAAATTTAAAATTTGAATTAAAGGTGTAAGAAATGATTCCAGGAAAACCTCTCCGGTCCGATATCCGAATTCCTGGCTTAGAGAAGTTGAGCACCAACACTCTCACATTCAACAAACATGAGAGATGCAGCAAACACTGTTTACTAACCATACACACGTTTCTTAGAGCTAGATTTTTAATTTGATTTATATCTTGAAGGGCAGCATTAAAATAAGTTTATATATATTATGAAATAAGTTCACATTAGAGCTGTTAATATAAATGTCTCTAACCGACAAGAATTAAGTGATTCCTTTTGCAATGGTGTAAGTCAAAATATGAGGCATTAATTATTCCTCTGGAGTCAACTTGAAGGTTTCAAGAGACTGAGAGGAAAGAAAAGAGATTCAGTTTATAACCAATTGTAAACAACAAAAGAGAGAATTTACATTTATTACTAATAGTGGAGTCGTTTTGTAGTAACTCACTACATTGATGTAGGTGAGAGATTTCATTCAAAAGGAATCTTAATAAGGTTTTTCTTAAACTAACAAGTACAGTAGATATTATTCCTTACAAGTAGATCAATTGGAGACGTATCATACACTGAAGGAAGGAACCCTATTGTTACCACTTGATCTACAATTACTTAGATTGGAATCAAGCCAAAGTAATGAATTCCTAGTTAAATCCAGTTCTCTTTGGGAGATGCAATAAAGCACAAAGGATTTTGCAATATGGAGGAGGTTTCAGAAGTCATCATCAAGAGATGATCAATTAACCCGGTCCGACTGATTTAGGTGTATAAACCTCTAGGTAGGCTACACATAGTGTTGCCATTTGAGGATGATATAATAAATTGGAAGATCAATACTTTCCTCTTTAATAGAATTTCTTCGAACGAGTTTTGTTTAGCTACATTGTGAATTAATATTCATTTGATTTCCAATATATATATATATATATATATATATATATATATATATATATATATATATATATATATATATATATATATATATATATATATATATATATACACACACACACACACACACACACACACACACATATATATATATATATATATATATATATATATATATATATATATATATATATATATATATATATATATATATATATATATATATATATATATATATATATATATATATATATACCCACACACTATATATATATATATATATATATATATATATATATATATATATATATATATATATATATATATATATATATAACAACTATAATAACTAAATCCATTGCTTTTTTATTATTTAGTAAATAATAATGAGACAAAAACTGCTTTGCAATTAATATTAAGGTTTCCTTTTCCTTCTTTCATATTTCATCAGCAAAAAGCTTAATCACCTAGATTCAAAATTGTTTCTGGATATCCATCAACCCTTTTGTTCCAGACCCCATTATTATTCAATATCTCTTATAAATTCTGTTATCAAATGCTGAATGAATAAAAAGGGTAATATTTTGGTCTTTTCTGATTCAATGCTACAAAGCTGCAGAACAATATTCGGTCGTTTCAAATCAAGTATGAAATGTAAAATTACTTATCAGTTATTACTTATTAGTTATTAATTAGGTGGAATGGGCCGGGGTTGGAGGTTGGGGGTTTGGGGGTGAGTCAGAACAACTGCTGTATCATTGAGAAGAACGAACTGGTTTCTCTCTCTAAAGAAATCATAATTTTCCACTCGATAAATAAGTGCTCAAACTGGATTTTCTTCTTGTTCATATTAATCCTTAGTTTCAAACTCTATCTCAAAGATTTGTCCTGAATCCACCTGGCACGAGCCCTTTTCATTGAAGGTTCATTATAATCAAATGATACGTCCATACTAACTTGGTCAATGAATAATCTCACAGCCAAAAGGCAACGGCAGGCAATAGGAAAACTCTCCCACTCCCGTTGATGAGAGAGCATAAGGAGACCAATATATTGACTATGATGTATGCGTTGGGTACCGAAGAGAGTATACAATAATAATTTTCAATTTTAGAAAAAGAGCTCTCAAACTTGCTCAAACACATAAAAACATTAATAAGAATAGGGAAGTGGGGTATATGGGGAAAGGAAGAGTACCCCTGGGGATACAATCCACTTTATATCTTAAAGGCAGTGAAAGGGATGGGAAAGAGTAAGGAAATAGGGAGAAGAGAGCTTTTAGAGAAGTACAGGAGAAGAATAAAAGAGAGGAGCAAACCCTCTGGCATTATGAGGGAATCGATTTATTGGTTTAATATATTACTGATAATTCAACGGTTGGATAATCTTGATCCCACTCTTTCTAAAACTTTGAATTCTTTTTCTCAAACTATATATGTAAAATAACAACAATTTTCCGTGAATGTTACACAAAAAATGCAATCAATTTCTTTACGAATAATTATAAAAACAATCATAAAATCTTAAAAGTTAACCATATGCAAGGCTGTTTAAGAGTGCATCATTAACAAAGTCACTCTCTATATAGTTCCCCTGACTGATATTGGCCGGGAAAGTACCATCTCGGACTGTGAGTCACTCACTGATCAGGCCAACTCTCCTATACATATAATCTCCCTGAAATTTCACCGTTGACGAGGTCGCCTTGTGGTATGGTGGCAACGTTTTATTGACTCAGATGGAAAGACCAGCGTTCGATTCTCCCAACAGACGAGGGATTA
Source organism: Palaemon carinicauda (assembly GCF_036898095.1). NCBI lineage: Eukaryota > Metazoa > Arthropoda > Malacostraca > Decapoda > Palaemonidae > Palaemon > Palaemon carinicauda. The sequence goes on from NC_090749.1 coordinate 7,170,350, forward strand.
AGGTTTTGTTTCTGCTCTTATTAGTAATACTTTAACGTTAGGCAAGGTGCAACTTAGATTGGTTGGAAGTTCGTAAGCTATACAACTAAGAATAATAAATAATAAAATGAAAGTTTTATTGCTTAATTATACCTGTATTTTCTGTTACTGTTTTGATTCAGTTTAATCTTTACTTCTGCCATCCTTTCCAACCTTTAGTTTTGTAATCTCCTGATTCTCCAGATAATTAAATCTTCTCTCAACACACAATAATTACAAGATGCAACATTATACCATCCAAATTTGAACTTCCAAAAGAATAAATAAGTAAACTCCAAGACTTAAGAAGAACATTCAATAATGTGGTTACTGTTTTCTTTAAAAAATTTCTAAAACTGAGATTAAGCAAAACCAAAGAAAACTGAACCGTTGTAGAAGCGTTCACTATAAGACACAAACTGCTCGTTTGTCTAAACAATAGGTTCCTTTCTTATATGATATTATTATTATCATTATTATCATTATTATTATCATTTTTTATTATTATTATTATTTTTATTATTATTATTACTATTATTATTATTATCTGCTAAGCTACAACCCTATTTGGAAAAGTACAATGCTATAAGGCCCGGGGCTCCAACATGGAAAATAGCCCAGTGAGGAAAGGAAACGAGTAAAAATTAAATTTAAAAAAAAGAGTAACAACATTGAAATAAATATCTCCTATATAAATCATAAACACTAACAAAACAAGAAGACAAATATGATAGAATAGTGTGCCCGATGTACCCTCAAGCAAGAGAACTCTAACCCAAGGAGTGGAAAACCATGGTAAAGAGGCTATGGCACTACCCAAGACTAAGGAACAATGATTTGATTTTGGAGTGTCTTCCTAGGAGAGCTGGTCACCATAGCTAAAAAGTCCTTTCTACCCTTACCAAGAGTAAATTGGCCACTGAATAATTACAGTGCAATAATCCCTCGGGTGAAAAAGAATTTTTTGGCAATCTTAGTGTTGTCAGGTGTATGATGACAGAAGAGAATATGTAAAGAATAAGCCAGACTATTCAGTTTATGTGTGTATGTGTAGGCAAAAGGGGAAATGGACCGTAACCAAAGAAAAGGACCCAATGTATTACTGTCAAGAGTAAGAAGAAGATGGAGAAAACTTGATGTTCATTACTGGGTCAAATGTGTTTGCCCTTGAAGTTAGAAGTAAAAGTATGCAACCTATGATGTCTCTGTAGGAGGTAGCCGATGAAAGTGAATTTTCTGCAGATTGCAGCACTTTGCACCTACTTATAGTAATGTGCCCACAATCACAGTTTTGTTGAGAGGGCAATGAGGAACCTAAACCATGAAAAGAGAGAGTGAACTCCTCGACTCATATTTATTGTTCCCAAAAAGATAAGCCATCCAATGTGTGCTCGTGAACGAAACATCTAAATCCTCTTGGAAGGAGTTGACCTTGCTTCTGAACATCCTTCCACGATTCCCTTGGAACTGATAAGAGAAATTTTGATCTTTTTGGACTACACAATATATTCCGTAGGGTCATTTGTTGACTGTAATTGCTCGTAGCTGTGTGAGAAGAGAAGCAGAAAAAAATACTACTGTGCCATTAGTATGGGAGAGCATCAAGAATTTGACTCTCTCTCTCTCTCTCTCTCTCTCTCTCTCTCTCTCTCTCTCTCTCTCTCTCTCTCTCTCTCTCTCTCTCACAGAAAACGAAAGATTTTTGGGAGAAATATCTTTTCAATACAAATACACACATGAACACACACACACACACACACATATATATATATATATATATATATATATATATATATATATATATATATATATATATATATATATATATATATATGCCCCCTGTGGCCGCGGGGGTATAAAAACAATTAGAATAGCGCCAACGTTATCCCTGCGTGTCGTAAGAGGCGACTAAAAGGGACGGGACGAGGGGGCTGGGAACCCCCTCTCCTGTATAAAAAATCCTGTGAGACGTTATCAAAGAGATGGAGCTGGGGGGAGAGTGACTGCTCCCCGCACTCTAGTTTTGGGGTGTTTGAATGTGCGTGGATGTAGTACGATAGAGAGTAAAAGATGTGAGATTGGAAGTATGTTTAGAAGTAGAAGGATGGATGTATTGGACTTGTGTGAGACAAAGATGAAAGGAAAGGGTGAAGTGATGTTTGGTGAAATGTCTGGTAGAGTATCTGGGATTGAAAGGGGAAGAGCGAGAGAGGGTGTGGCTTTATTGCTGAGTGAATGGATGACAGATAAAGTAGTGGAATGGAAGGAGATATCATCTAGGTTAATGTGGGTAAGGGTTAGGTTGGGTAGGGAATGTTGGGCGTTTGTCAGTGCGTATGGGCCAGGTAGTGAGAAAAGTGAAGAAGAGCAGAATGAGTTCTGGAATGAATTAACTAGGTGTGTAAAAGGACTGGGTAGAAGGAATTATGTAGTTGTCATGGGTGACTTAAATGCTAGAGTGGGCGCTGGAGAGGTAGAAGGTGTCATTGGGAAGTATGGAGTACCAGGTGAAAATGAGAGTGGTGAGAGACTGGTAGATATGTGTGTTGAGCAAGAGATGGTGATAAGTTCTAGCTTTTTCAAAAAGAAAGATACAAATAAGTTTACATGGGTAAGAGTGGTAAATGGAAGAGTAGTAGAAAGGGCATTAATGGATTATGTGTTGATAACTAAAAGAATGTTTGGAAGATTGAAAGACGAGCACGTGTTTAGGGGTATGGCTAACGGTATGTCTGATCATTTTCTGGTGGAAGGAAAATTAGTTGTAGCAAAAGAGTGGGGGAATAGAGTAGGGGGATGAAAAAGGGAACTGGTGAGGGTTGAAGAGCTAATAAAACCGGGGGTAAAAAGTAAATATCAGGAAAGATTGAAAATGGCATATGACGAAGTGAAAGTAAGAGAAACCGGTAATTTAGAGGAGGAGTGGAAGTTAGTAAAAAAAAAATTTGTTGGGATTGCAAGTGATGTATGTAGTAAGAAGGTTGTTGGAGGCAGCATGAGGAAGGGCAGTGAATGGTGGAATGAAAGGAGGAAGGTAAAAGTGAAAGAGAAAAAGAGGGCTTTTGAAGAATGGCTGCAGAGTAATAGTATAGAGAAGTATGAAAAATATAGAGAGAAAAATGTGGAAATAAAGTGCAAGGTACGTGAGGCAAAATAGGAGATGAGAATGAGAGATATTACGATAGAGGAAGTGAGGAGAGCACTAGAGGAAATGAGAGTAGGAAAATCATCTGGTATGGATGGTGTGAGAGCTGTGATGTTGAAGGAAGGGGGTTTGACTGTACTTGAATGGTTGTTGAGACTGTTTAAAATATCTTTTGTGTTGTCAATGGTACCAGTAGATTGGGTTTGTGCGTGTATTGTACCACTATATAAGTGTAAGGGAGATGTGCATGAGTGTTGTAATTCATAGGTACTAGTTTGCTGAGTGTAATTCGAAAAGTGTATGGTAGAGTACTGATTAAAGTGATTAAGGATAAGACAAAGAATGCAATCTTAGAAGTACATGTTGGTTTTAGAAGAGGTAGGGGTTGTATGAATCAGAATTTTACAGTTAGGCAGATATGAGAGAAATATTTAGCAAAAGGTAAGGAGGTGTCTGTTGCGTTTATGGATCTGGAGAAAGTGTATGATAGAGTTGATAGGGAAGAGATATGGAATGTGATGAGGTTATATGGAGTTGGTGGAAGGTTGTTGCAAGCAGTGAAAAGTTTCTACAAAGGTAGTAAAGCATGTATTAGGATAGGAAATGAGGTGAGCGATTGGATTCCGGTGAGAGTGGGGCTGAGGCAGATATGTGTGATATCGCCGTGGTTGTTTAACATGTATGGTGATGGAGTGGTGAGTGAGGTGAATGCTCAAGTGCTTGGATGAGGATTGAAACTAGTAGATGATAAAAACCATGAATGGGAGGTAAATCAGTTGTTGTTTGCGAATTATACTGTGCTGGTTGCAGACGCATAAGAGAAGCTTGGACGATTAGTGACAGAATTGGAAAGGGTGTGTAAGAGAAGGATGTTGAGAGTTAATGTGGGTAAGAGTAAGGTTATGAGATGTACGAGAAGGTAAGGTGGTGCGAGGTTGAATGTCATGTTAAATGGAGAGTTACTTGAGGCGGTGGATCAGTTTAAGTACTTGGGATCTGTTGTTGCAGCAAATGGGTGAGTGGAAGCAGATGTACATCAGAGTGAATGAAGAATGCAAAGTGTTGGGTAGTTAAGGGGGTAGTAAAAAATAGAGGGTTGGGCATGAATGTAAAGAGAGTTCTATATGAGAAAGTGATTGTACCAACTGTGATGTATGGATCGGAATTGTGGGGAATGAAAGTGACGGAGAGACAGAAATTGAATGTGTTTGAGATGAAGTGTCTAAGGAGTATGGCTGGTGTATCTTGAGTAGATAGGGTTAGGAACGAAGTAGTGAGGGTGAGAGCTGATGTAAGAAATGAGTTAGCAGCTAGAGTGGATATGAATAAGTTGAGGTGATTGGGCCATGTTGAGAGAATAGAAAATGGCTGTCTGCTAAAGAAGGTGATGAATGCAAGAAATGATGGGAAAAGTACAAGAGGAAGGTCAAGGTTTGGATGGATGGATGGAGTGAGGAAAGCTCTGGGTGATAGGAGGATAGATGTGAAAGAGGCAAGAGAGCGTGCTAGAAATAGTCTTACTAATACCGTAGACTTCTATGGGTTTGTGCTAAATGTAAATTTCTTAAGTTCTTCCAAACTGCAGCAGTTGCTAATGGCTCTTTCTACTTTGTAAGATTGTTGCTAGGGAACATTATATCATTTACATAGATTAAGGTTTCTATTCTAATATTTCCAATCATGGTTCTCATCTTCTCACTTATTAAATTAACTTTGTCCCTGACTATTGAGAATAATTTTGGTTCAAATACTGTTCCCTGTTTTACATTTCCTTCTATCCTAATTTCCTCTGTATATCCAAAGGGGCTCTTGATAATTGCATAGCCCCTTCTCAGGGGAGAGGGGGGGGGGGGACACCAAAATGTCGTCATCTGTATAATCATCCTGAGACAGAATTGAAGATTAACATCCTTTGAATTCAAGAAACCTCTTGCTTATAAATGGCGTTGTTTACTGGGATTCGAATAGCTCATCACTTTCCTTTGTAGCAAACAAAGTCTAGAAATGGGAAAATCCGAAAACCAAATCTACCTTAATACTAGTTAGGAATGAATAGACAACTGATTATCATTTGGATAGTCAGCAAAACCCTTACACGAGAGAAGGTGGAGATTATATATGTTGGGAAAGAAGAACAGCAACAAGAGAGTGAATGGAAAAAATCAATATTCAATGTATATATAAATAGGAAATACAATGTCCGTAAAGAGGCTAGGATAAGCAGTTTAGACAATGATTACTGAAACTGACATGATTACTGAAACTGCCATGATTACTGAAACTGCCATGATTACTGAAACTGCCATGATTACTGAAACCTCCCGTCATACGCATGATGTGCTGGTACCGTCGGGAGTTGAAGCGTCAGTAATTGATTACCAAACACAGAGGTTGCTTCAGCCTTGGGAAAGAGAAGGTCCTTCAGTTCCAGAGAAGGAAGATAGGGGGCATCTTATTGAGAGCTCTTCAGGAAACCTCTTGCCCAGTGTCGGAGCATCCTCCAACTTCGATCTCGAAAGTCCAAGGTGACGTCAGTAGCATAGATGCTGGTGTGAAGGAAATCTGTGCAAGCCTGGCATTTGGGAGGTTTGCAGATTGTAACGGATCCCTTGGAAAAATGACAATCAGTATGTTTATGGCAGGTCTTGTTGCCACAGGGCGACTTGACCTGCATGGTGCAGGTGACCTGTAAAGAAGAAATATTTCAATGACTACATACTAATTAGTATCAGAACAGTGGGTAAAGCATTCCAATGGGTAAAATTAAGTAGACTCAGCATCCCAAGACCTTTGCCACCTCGTCAAACGTATACGCTAAGTGGAAAATGAAAACAGCCACCCTAGGGCACCTGAGAACACTATCCAACTCCCAGAAGGACCTTCAAGACTGCAGCTTCCCGTCATGACAAATCAACAGCATGGGAGGATAGACAGCCTCATCCAACCAGTGAGGTTAGATGAAAGAAGGATATGGTGCATGAGTGAAAATTTACCAGGCATGGCCACCAGCTAGCATGTAATAGCCCAAGTCAAGGCTGATAAAAACACCAATGAAACACGAAGGAATGATGGGGGAATACCCAAAACATACCATACCTTAAAAGAATAATGTAAAACATAATCTTCAAGTGATATGACTAAATAACTATGCGTTTCTGAGTGATTTTGTAACTTTATGCAATGGCACTGATTGTATACCGGCCTCGTAAAAATAAAAGCATGCAAATCAAGTAAAACACTGGGTGGAGACGCAAAATTCTCCAACACACGAAAAAGGGAAGCATCCATGATTGAAAATCATTAAAAAAGCCAAGAAAAATGGGCAGAGTCTCTCCAGGCAACCGTCAATGATGGCGACTTTGAAGGGAATGGATCAACAGGAAATGTGTTAGTTTTAGCACATCGAGATCTGGGGTTGTAACGGCTTTCTTACCCACGTGTCCTAGCATTACCTTATCCTTCGAGACAAGGTTAACTATTTTGGGAATGATAATCATGGCCTGTTATAAACACGTCCCTGATTTATACATGATATTTCGCGGGATACTTGCTCCGGAGGTTAAAACTCCGTTGATACTTCAAAGGTAAAATTTCTCTGGTATAGCACTCGCAGAAATATACAAAGTAGAAGTTGCAACTGAGTAACTTCCAATAGGACGACGTAGCTCGAGACCAAACAAGTCAAAGATGAAATAATACTGATGGTTTAAACCTTCATTCAATTATTGTATACAATCTAGGTTATGCATAATCTATTAATAAACTTCACTAAACACTAGCCAAACATTATAACAGCAATATGAAAAAATAGCCAGCCAACAGAAAATAAAACTACATTTAAGATTTATCATACTGTAGATATTTACAGTAGCCTATTACACATAAATCCACCAAATACTCTCAGAATACCCAAACTAATGGAGAAATATACAAAATTGTTACCTAGTCGAACGAGTTGACTTTCCAAACTTTTATAAAGCAAGGGACAGATAGCATAGAGTAGTTTCAGATATAAAATTTTGACACAAGAAATATGGCTTCTGCTTCTAAAGATGAATGTTGATTCAGTCTTCTATGTCCTCTTTGAAATACTTTATCATTGTGTAGTCACTAAAGTTCAGAGTCATAGAGGGTGTAGCTGAAGAATGTCTCCAAACATGAGTAGTGTTCATTCAGGTCTCTCTTGTTTTGCCTCCCCCTGTCTTATTATATTGGGAACAATACTCTAGAGAATTTCAGATCATTAAGACTAACATTGTGCAATAGCCACCTGCCAGGATCCCACTCTTGAACCGTCCTGTTGAACTCACGTTTGTCAGACGGCCGGCACCAAAGTACATTAGTCCTAGTTATTAGAAGTATTTAGAACTCCCATTCCATACCAACAACAACAGCCTTAATAACCAGTCACAATGAAGATCCATACAATGTAAGTGAACGCTAAGATGAACACTAACCACATGAATGGGAGCTTACTTTCCAATAAACAAATGCTCAGTCACAGGGAGAAGGTGCCTCAAAACAAATGACTGGGCACAACTAGTATCACACATGATACAAACAGGGTGTAGTAAGCCACCATAAACTGCAATAAAACCCTTAGCAGTTTATCGCTTGTAAACATTATCAACAAGTTTGGAACAAACAATAGAATTAACAGGCTTCCTGTCAAAATGAACATGGTTATTTATAATGTTAACCTCAACGAGACTTTGGTAGAGTTACAAAAGCCACACTTTTATCTTCTTCTTTCCTTTTCAACTTAAAACATTCAGACACTCTGTGACCTGGTTTCTTATAATAATTACATACTACAGAACTGCGAGTAATACAATTGGTATTAAAACTACTGCTTTGAGACTTGACATGCAAATCAAAATTAGACCTTCGATATACATCATCAGTACCTGTATGCTTATCTGTATTACTATATTCTTTTTATCTATTAAACCTTTTATCATTAGACCTAGACTGTTTGTAGGCCAGTACATAACCATCAGCACATACAGCTGTTTCGCAACGCAAAGGGTAGATGACTTTCTTTCATTTAAGTGAATCTTAATGTTCTCACTAACATGATTCTTAAACTATTCAATTAGAATAATTTCTCTTAATCTATCAAAATCATCCCTACACTCTGCTGCTTTACACCAATTATCAAACCAATCTGACTGTTCTCTACTAAATTCAACATATGTATGCTCACCTTTTTTTGTCCAACTCCTAAACTTCACCCTCTAAGCTTTGGGGTTAATTCATATGCTGGTAAAAAAAGCATTTTCCAAGATTTCATAATCATATAGGCTACTCTATACTCAAGAATAGAAGAATAAAGTTTTTTTGCCTACCACACAAAACTCCTTATAGCATGTAAGCCCAATTTTCTGCTGACTACTTACATTTCTTCGCTTTTGTCTCAAAACAGACGAAATATTCATCTAAATCCTTTTCATTAAAAGGAGGTAAGAATCAATCATCATTAAAAATGACTTGCCTAGAATTATCAGGATCACTAGAACAAGTCTGCCTAATTTTTTCAAGTTCTAACTCTTTTTTTTAACATTATGCTCATGAAGCTTTTTTTGAGCTTACCTATATTTGGCTCTCACCTCCCTTGTAATTATTTACGTTTTAATTCTGCTTCTAATTGCTCACGTTTGAACTTTGCTTCTCTTCTCTCACGCTCACCCTGAGCTTCTAATTCTTTTTCTCTTAAACGAGCATCTATTCTAAGCCTTTCAAGTTCCACAGCAGGTAAATCAGAACACATCGATTCTCTATCCATCGTATCTAACACATCCTGAGGTAACACATTGTCTTCAACCAAATGTTTAACTAACATCTTTAATATCCTCTCTCTTCATCGAATTTTTAACATTAAGCTCACGATGTTTGCCTAAACTCACTAAGTTAGATTTCTTGAGATCACTTAACTTCTCAACTTGTGGATCCTCATAAAATTCGTCAAAAAACCCGATGGTATTAAACTCAGAAATGCTTGCTGGCTATTTTATACAAGTAACAAAATATGTTTACTTCACGAACGATGTTTAAATTACAAGCAGAATAACAATTTAGATCCCAGCCAGGCCGCCAATTGTGTTACGTTCATCTATTGTACACGACGTAGATTATGCAAAATCTACTCAAAAAGGTTTTTAAAACAATAGCAAAAAATTACCAGCTATATGAAAATAATATCCAGTAAACAGAAAATAAAACTATATTCAAGATTTAACATAAATATTTATATGGTAAAAAATTCACCGAATACTCACAGCACACCAAAACTAACGAACAAATATCCTTGATGGGCTGCCAACGCAAGAGCCCGTGTCCAGCATTAAGGGCTGGGAAATCTAGCAAGCAAGCAAGCAAGCAAGGGTACATATCCCTACATACTGCCGACGCAAGAGCCCGTGGAGCTAAGAACTGTAGAACTGTAGCCCAGGAAGCAATCAAGAGTACAAAAACGGCAGGGGCGCAGACCTTCTACACTGGCAGTACTGTAGATCCTGGTATTCAGACAACAGTAGTTGCAGTATATTCCAATAACTTTTCGGCCTGCTGGAGAACATCATACAATGCCTCCACCATGCAGAAAGAGCTTGTGGCAACAAAACAAGCACTAAAACGCTACATGGAGAATGAAGGACACGTAGTCATTCATATTGACTCAAGTTCATCAATGCATGCCTTGGAACAGGAAAATAACAAAGAAATCAAGGCTCTACTAGCTGATATCAAAGCACTCCTATATAAGCACAATTAAAGAGGCAGACCTGTGACTCTCAACTGGATTCCCAGTCACATTGGAATACCAGGGAATGAGAAAGCAGATGAGCTAGCCAAAAGCACCAGACACATAGACAGAGTATAGGTACACATGGGCCACAGACCTAGTGCCTCCCCCATTGACAGAAACATGCCAAGAGAGCAGGCTATATTCATCCACAGATTCAGGCTGGGGTATAAAGCAAATTGGCAGATGATGGAAAATAATAATGAAAGACCCTGTGAATATTGTGACGTCACAACACAAAAGGCCCTCCTGCACTACCTGCTAGAATGTAGGGAAACAGCATAACTGAGGGATAACCTTCAAGTGGACATCAACTCGTAACACGCCAGGCAGCCTGCAGCCACATTGGTAAAAGCAATTGTCGAAAACATAGAAATCCACAGACAATTGCTGTCAAACCTACCTCCACTGAGGTAACAACCTCTAAAACCCTCATCTAAATCCATATCATCCTCTCACCGTAAGGCCCTAAACATGTCACCCCCTGCATTTTTCTATAACTTTTTCATCTACTAAAATATTACGTAGGGAACCTAGGGAGTAAAAGGTTGGACAACCCTACCTGCAACATTTTTCTACGTTTCAAAGGTATGACAACCCCTTCAAACTACCACTATCTGTGACATGAAGGCCCCCTTCCACTACCACCATCTTCCTTCCTCTGTTCGCATCTGTCTCTAAAACTAGAAACCTTTCAAATTTCCTTTTGTTTAACAACCAACCTGTATTTTATAGGTTACCTACGGGTCGAAAAGGGAAAGGTCCGAACCAACAGGAATTGTTGGCTACAATACAATGAACGAACGAGAGTTTTTACCAAGTAGGACGAGTTGACTTTCCAAAGATTTATAAAGCAAGAGACAGATGGCATTGAGTAGTTTCAGACATAAAATGTTGACAGGAAGAAATATGGCTCCTTCTTCTAATGATGAATACTGATTCAGTCTTCTTTGTCTTCTTCAAAATACTTTATCGGTTTGTGTAGTCACTTAAGTCCAGAGTCACAGAGGGTGTAGCTGAAGAATGGCTCCAGCACAAGGAGTGTTCAGTCTGGTCTCTCTCGTTTCTGCCTCCCCCTAATTTCTAAAATGGGCTGCCGATGTAAGAGCCCGTGTCCAGCACAAGGCTGTACACTCAAAAAAGCAAGCAATGATCTTTCTGCCAGCTCAAGAACTCTCCTACCCAGCACAGAGGACACACAGTTCCCTGCCAGTTTGGTGGCAGAAATTTTCAGCTCTGACATACACTGTCGACTTTCCAATGAGCTCTTATAGCGGCACCTTCATCTGTTGTTTCTTCTATAGCAAGTAACACCAGCATTATCAAGACTTTTGTCATTTTGACAGGAAAAAATGCAAGGAATGCACTGCATACTATGGTCAGAATGGAAAATTTGTGTTCTCTGCTCTCAAGCTGACTGCAGAGCTGGGATTACAGTTTGATTGGGACTGTGTCCAGCACAAGATATGGTGCAGATGCAATGATTGCAATCTGTACCACAACATCGTAAATCGACTTATCATTAAAAAGAATAGGGAGCCTTCATTGCACAAGAACGCCTCACCTCTGAAGCTCATCAACATTGAGATCCCACACTTCCATACCCCAGGAGTTCTCCAGAAGATGCTGAAGACCATGGGCAACCCACCTAGATGGCTCAGTTTTAAACCAAATCCAGATATCGACAGCATCAAGGCTGCACCTAATAGATATTTTCAGGAACGGAGTCTTCCTGTTCTTAACCCTGGATAGGTACGGTGGGTCGTACGCGACCCCGAGCGTAAAAAAAAAAAGAGGTTTTTCTCACGTGACTCACCCCCGTGACTGAATTTGTGGGTGATCGACCTGCAAGAGGTGTCTCCCCTACACGCTCTAGTAGTGTCCAGATGTGCATTGCTGTAGCTGTACTCCTTCCCCGATTTCTGAGACGCGTCGGGGTCGAGCGCGACCGAGTTTACCCTTCTAAGGTAATTTGCATAATTATCAAAGCTATTACGTATTATGAAATTGTCGTAGAATGGTGCAACTTGTATAGGTTATCAGTTGTGGAAAGTCTTGGTGGATTGTTTGGCTACCATGTGCATGATTTTTTTTTTAGTTAAAATGTCGTTCATCACCACGAGGACCATTTTACCGCGAGTGCCCCTTTTTCATTTTTTTTCATTTTTTTACCAAGTCATTTTTCCGTAAGATATTGCCAAATAGTGTCGTAAAACTTTTGCTTGTTTAGTGTTGGAAAGTGTGTCTAGATGATCTGGCTACCCATGTGTGACTTTGTTTTTGTCAGATACGACGTAGTTATTGGTATATTGGGTATTTAACTGCGGTTGCCAATTTCTGTTTTTTTTTCAATATTTGTAAAAAATTTTACGTAGTAAGGAATTGCCGTATATTATTCATTTTTTTTTTCATGTTTATGTGTTAGAAAGTGTGCCTTGATGGTTGGGCTAACACGTGCATGTCTTTTTTTTTATCTGAGATGCCGTATATTAGAATGTTGGGCATTTTACCGCGAGTGCCCCTTTTTCATTTTTTTTCAATTTTTTGCCAAGTAATTTTTCCGTAAGATATTGCCAAATAGTGTCGTAAAACTTTTGCTTTTTTAGTGTTGGAAAGTGTGTCTAGATGATCTGGCTACCCATGCGTGACTTTGTTTTTGTCAGATACGACGTAGTTATTGGTATATTGGGTATTTAACTGCGGTAGCCAATTTCTGTTTTTTTTTCAATATTTGTAAAAATTTACTACGTAGTAAGGAATTGCCGTATATTATTGATTTTTTTTTCATGTTTATGTGTTAGAAAGTGTGCCTTGATGGTTGGGCTAACACGTGCATGTCTTTTTTTTATCTGAGATGCCGTATATTAGAATGTTGGGCATTTTTCCGCGAGTGCCCCTTTTTATTTGTTTTGCATTTTTTTGCTTAGTCATGTTACCGTAAGGAATTGGCAAGTAGTGTCGCAAAACTTATATTTTTATAGTGTTGGAAAGTGTTTCTAGATGATCTGGCTACCCATACCTATTTTTTTTTAGCCAGATTTGGCGTATATATAAGTATGTGTTCGATTTTCCTGTGATTGCCATTTTTTCGTTTTTTCCCATTTCTTTCAAAATTACTACGTACTAAGGAACTATCACAGAGTAATGATTCATTTATATGTTTATTTGTCGGAAAATATGCCTTGATGGTTTGCCTAGCACGTGGCTGAAATTTTTTTTTTCTGAAATGCCGTATATTAGAATGGCCATTTTTCCGCGAGTGCCCCTTTTTATTTGTTTTGCATTTTTTTGCTTAGTCATGTTACCGTAAGGAATTGGCAAGTAGTGTCGCAAAACTTATAATTTTATAGTGTTGGAAAGTGTTTCTAGATGATCTGGCTACCCGTGCCTATCTTTTTTTTTAGCCAGATATGGCGTATATATAGGTATGTGTTCGATTTTCCTGTGATTGCCATTTTTTCATTTTTTCCCATTTCTTTCAAAATTACTACGTACTAAGGAACTATCACAGAGTAATGATTCATTTAGATGTTTGTTTGTCGGAAAATGTGCCTTGATGGTTTGCCTAGCACGTGGCTGAAATTTTTTTTTTCTGAAATGCCGTATATTAGAATGGCAATTTTTCCGCGAGTGCCCCTTTTTATTTGTTTTGCATTTTTTTGCTTAGTCATGTTACCGTAAGGAATTGGCAAGTAGTGTCGCAAAACTTATAATTTTATAGTGTTGGAAAGTGTTTCTAGACGATCTGGCTACCCGTGCCTATCTTTTTTTTTAGCCAGATATGGCGTATATATAGGTATGTGTTCGATTTTCCTGTGATTGCCATTTTTTCATTTTTTCCCATTTCTTTCAAAATTACTACGTACTAAGGAACTATCACAGAGTAATGATTCATTTAGATGTTTATTTGTCGGAAAATGTGCCTTGATGGTTTGCCTAGCACGTGGCTGATTTTTTTTTTTCTGAAATGCCGTATATTAGAATGTTAGCCATTTTTCCGCGAGTGCCCCTTTTTATTTGTTTTGCATTTTTTTGCGTAGTCATGTTACCGTAAGGAATTGGCAAGTAGTGTCGCAAAACTTATAATTTTATAGTGTTGGAAAGTGTTTCTAGATGATCTGGCTACCCATGCCTATCTTTTTTTTAGCCAGATATGGCGTATATATAGGTATGTGTTCGATTTTCCTGTGATTGCCATTTTTTCGTTTTTTCCCATTTCTTTCAAAATTACTACGTACTAAAGAACTATCACAGAGTAATGATTCCTCTAGATAATTATTTTTCGGAAAATTTTGTTTACTTCTTTTTTAATTGAATATCATCAAATTTTTTTAGCTAAAATATTATATTGTTTCACATTTTGGTTTTTTTTTCGATTTTATTTCCCTTCAAAAAATTTTTTTGTGGTCAGAATTTTAATTTTATAGTTGTAAAATAATCGACAATTATCCAGCAACCCACCATACAATTTTTATGCATATCCAATAATAATTAGATTAGTAAATAACACCTTGAAATTGACATACCCTTCCTACATTTCAAGTGGCAGATTAGGGAGTCTGAGTCAGTGTTGTTGGCGGCCATTTTGTGGACATATCCGAAGCGTAAGTTGCCCTATCTATATATATTCTTGTTCCCTATAGAATTTGTGATATTTTGGTATATTTTTACCTGCATAAATATCATATTATATATTAAATATATGTATTTTTTTACGAAATTTCTAAGTACTCAAAAAATTACCTTTAGATATGGCCCCTGATATAAATGTAATTTACAAAATAATGAAGATTTTTTTACATATTTCTATTTTAGGATAACATGTTTATTCCCTAAAAAAATTAGCCACTTCCTATTTCATTTGGGTACCCAAAAAAATTCATGAAATTTGGACCAATTTTTTTGGCCAAAAAAAGTTACCCTTTTTTTCTCATTTCAGATCTTCACCTCCATGGGTCTGACTTCATCCAAAATACATCAAGATGTGTCCTAAACATTCAAGAATCAATTCCTAAAAGGATTTGTGTATATATGTATAAACTTTTTTTTATGAATTTTTATGTCAGGTCTTTTTTTTCTACTTAATTTTTTAAAATATTTATAATAAATAGTTTTTCTGCAGATGAGTAGTATTTATCTTTACAGTTGTTTTAAGCATTCATTGAAGTTTTTTTTTGGCAAAAGAAAAAAAGAGGTTACTGCAAAAACTGATTTTTCAAGAATTTTTTTTGCCGTCGGGGTCGTTCGCGTCCGAGTATACCCTTAAAGGGGTGTCCGAGGAGCGTACCTATCCAGGGTTAACCCCACTCCTCAACCAATGAGGATGCCACCTGCCAAGAAGAAAAAGAATGGAACAACAGTGAAACTTCCTACTGCCACCTTCACTGCCACACTACCTACTAGCACTTCAACAACAGAAGAAGAAGCGTCAGCCATGGACCTGGATCCTTCCAAAGACACTCATTCTCCTGCTCTGGCTGAGGCACATTAGCCAGACTGCAATTGCACATCCTGCCTAACACAGCTACTTGCCACACTCACCCCAACTGTTGGGCCTACTCCAGATCTTGCTAAAGCCACTGCCACACTCACTTTACCTGTTGAGCCTGCTCCAAAACCAGGGCCCACCACTAAGAATCCAGAGCACCAGCCAAAATTCAAGTTACCTTCCTTGGAAGGTGTACCTTCCTATGCAGCGGTTGTTGCCATTGCAGCCTCGAACCCAGGAATAAAGATCTCTGCTAGAGTCAATCTAAAGGGTGACATGATCATTACAACCAAGGATCAGGATAGTGCCAGCCTTTTTCACAAGGAAACCTTCCAAGCCTATCTTGATCCTGCCGAGAAATTGAGGAAAGCAGTTGTCTCCAACTATTCTGTCAAAATGCCACTGATCTTCATAACTGACTGCAGTAATGTTGCCCATGCTGAACGCTATTTGGGCTGCCATAAGCAGCCTACCAGGAAGGTCACAGTCATCATCATTGGGCCAATCCCACTGTCACTGGACCTCAGACTATGGGGAATTATCCCCATAGAGGACTTAGACATCGACCCACTATGCTGCTTCAACTGCCAACGTTTTCGCCACCACAAGGAGAACTGCAGGAATTCAACGGTGTGTGGAGTCTGCAGTCACTGGCATCCCACTCAAGAATGCATTGACACCTACAAGACAGGTTAGAGACCCATCCGAAGTGTCCGAAGTGTGGTGGATCTCACCACGCCTGGAACAGGAGGTGTCCAGAGGATTTTAGAAGATTGAGAGCATTACAGAACGTCCCATCTACCACTGCAGTAGCTGCCAAGACACAGCCACCTAAGCCCTAAAGAGCTCTACATTCCCGGCCTCCATGTCAGACTTCCACTGATCCTAACTCTGTCACTCCCACTCCTGTCACTGCGGTCATGCTCTCGGGGCTGAGCGACTGCACCTCCATGCCTACAGTTATGCTCTCGGGGCTGAGCA
Organism: Palaemon carinicauda; assembly: GCF_036898095.1. Lineage (NCBI taxonomy): Eukaryota > Metazoa > Arthropoda > Malacostraca > Decapoda > Palaemonidae > Palaemon > Palaemon carinicauda. The sequence continues at coordinate 7,186,784 of NC_090749.1, forward strand.
ACTGTGCGTCCTTCCCTAGGGCTTGTTTTAGTTGTGTATGCTCTTGGGCGAGCTGATGCTCTCGGGGCTGAGCAACTGTACGTCCTTTCTCAGGGCCTGTTTTTGTTGTGTATGCTCTTGGGGGAGCTGATTATTTTGCATATGTGTCTAGTAACTTTAAAAAGTAAGATTGCTCTCGTCGGAGCAATACACTTGAGCAGATTGTCGTGAGCCAAGATCTGGCAAGACACTGACCACGTTGGTTGGGTCTTCCACCTTGGGGGCTATGACTGACTGTCTAAGAGCCCCATCCGGGAACAACATCAAGGCAATCTACGCACGCACCCACCTGTCCCTTTATACTAAGAGCAATACTCAAGAGAATTCTGGATCATTCAAGGCAAACATTACGCAATAGCGACGCTCCAAAAACTGACTCTTGAATCATCCTCTTGAACTCACGTTCGTCAGACGGCCAGCGCCAAAGCACAGTAGTTATAAGAAGTGTCTAGAACTCCTCTTCCAGAACACAATGATATTTTGAGTTTACAAATACAATAACATATATATAAATTAATCATTTATTTTTCATTTTTACATCAACATAATATGAAAACAAACAAAATTATTTTATTTTTACATCAACGTATAGGAAAAATAAGCAATTTTCACAAGTTTTGTAATACAACATACACAAATTTAACGTAACATATAACACTTATGAGTATAAATTCGTAACAAAATAATAAAGAGCCTTGGCTTACTTTCTGGATCTATTATTAGTCCTGAAAAGGAAGTTGAGAGCAATGCATAGAATTTTGTTTTGAAATTTGTTTTTGCTGTTGTTTTGGGTAGACGGACAAAGACTGTCTTGTGACAATTGCAGTTCTTAAAAGATTGTTTTTCAGATAATTTATTAAGGTTTTACAAGAAAACGTCATTTGGAAGGAGATTTATAATCTTCCAGAATCTTTCAGGATTCCAGGCAAAAAAATGAAGAAGTATTGTGAAGGAAGAGATTCGTCAATTGGGAGAAAAACAGATTTTCTTCAAAGGTGTCAAAGGCAATAAAGTTGTTGAAGGATCCTTATTATGGGTTCAATGAAGACGTGATTATTAATTGGGGCCTTCAGGGGGAATCTAGAAGAGGAAGGGAAGAGCCTTTAGGGAAACAGTTGTTTAAAACTAAACTATATGCTTCTTAAGTGTGTGATTAACTGATGGGAAAGAGAGAGAGAGAGAGAGAGAGAGAGAGAGAGAGAGAGAGAGAGAGAGAGAGAGAGAGAGAGAGAGAGAAAGAGAGAGAGAGAGAGAGAAGAGACAGAGAGAGAGAGAGAGAGAGAGAGAGAGAGAGAGAGAGAGAGAGAGAGAGAGAGAGAGATTGACATTTTTCTTTATAGAACAGGTTAATAGCCAAAGGATGCACACAAATTTAAAGAGAATGGTCCCAAAGGAATGATATTTCCTGAATTATTATCTGGACCCATTAAAGCGATAAGAATATTTATATCAAAACGGAAGCTTGGGGACAATACATTTCATGAAAAGTCTTTAGCAAGACGTTTTGCCATTACCAGAGAAAAGCGATCCAGGTGAACATTTCCTCTTCCCTGGATGAGGATTTATTCTGAAAATAGGATACTGAAGCTGACTTACCTTTTGCATTCGAAAGATGTTCCCAAGATTTCACATTTCTGTTTAGACTTCGATCATTTTGTTATGAAAAAAAAAAAATTCTATTTGTTTTTTCTTAGAGATGAATTTTTAGTTAGTTTTTTGTCTTGAAGGAAAACAGAAATAAGTTTATATTAATTAAGAAATAAGTTCACAGTAGAGATTTTTGTATGAATATCTCTCTAATTCAGACGATATACCTTTTGCAATGATGTTAGTCAAATTAAGAGGCGTTAATTTTCCCTCTGGAGTCAACTTGAAGGCTTCAAGAGACTGAGGAAAGAAAAGATTTATAGTTTATTACCAATTGTGAACAAGAACGAAACAGAATTAATTTTCATCAATTACTAATAGTCAAGTTGTTTTGTAATAACTGACTACATCGATGTAGGCGAGAAGTTTCATTCAAAAGTAATCTTAATAATGTTTCCAGTGTGGGATGTTTTTTTTATTCTATTTCAAAGTAGATATTATTTCTTACAATGAAGAAATCAGTTCGAGTCGTATCATACACTGATGCCAGAGTGAAGGAACCCAGTTAAGGTTTAAAGTCCGCTCATAAGTAGCAGAGGCCAGTGAATTGACATTGCCTTAGAGACTGATCATATACACATATGATCAGCGTCCAAACCCCCTCTCCACCCAACCTAAGACCAGGAAATGGCTGCTGATGACTCAAAAAGAAGGTGAGGTTGCAGACACTAAAGAAAGTATTACGTTATGTGGAACTCGAACCCCTGTCCGGGGTGTGCCAGACAAGGACACTTCCAATAGGCCACCGCAACTTATAATTACTGGGATTGGATTTCAGCCCAACGAAATCCCATTTAAATCCGGTTCTCTTTGGGAGATGCAATAAAGAACAAAGGATTGTGCAATTTACAAAAAGCTTATCTATATTCAACTTTATTTTCAGGATATCCATCAACCCTTCTATTACATTAACATAATTTTAGTGCGATTTGGATTTGACGAAGAGTAGAAATGGTTAGAATACTTGTTGATGTCTACCCCTCATACGTGGGAGTACTCTATAATAGTGAGAAGCAAAGAGCATCTACCAACTGGCCAAGATTAAACAACTTTACAATCAACGTCATCAGCCTCTTTTCTAAATACTGATTTCTAGTTCTATCACTATATATGTGAATTTTTACTATATCTTCTACACAGTATTAAAATTTTTATTTAGAAATCTGAAAAAAATAATTTTAAACGCAAAAACAAATTCTTAAAAGGTGAAAAAACTCCAATTACATCATCATGATGAGAAAAATATCTTTCCATCTGATTTAAACTCTTCAGGAATTTGCATAATATTGAAAGTTCACTGAGATTGGAGGTACCCTTTTCTGTTCCACCAGTAATTAATAAGTAAAGATATTGAATGATAAAATACAAACGTGAAAACTTTATTCTCATTTACTATAATCACTATTTGTGCAATGGAACTTTTACTATAATTAGCAAAACACAGAAAAACTATCATCACAGTCCTCTTCCGTTTTCTGTCTTGACCTTCGAGAGGGACTAAATAAAACCTAATTCTTCATAATACCTTTATTAAAGTTTATATGCTATTAAATGTTACATTTTTAATTTTTCTTATTCTATAATGAACATTGGTCGCTTTTTTTAATTAGGTTTGAGGGGAAGCAGGAACATCTGCTCTTCTATTCTGTTGTAAGGTTTCATAAAAGCTGTTATATTTACGAAAAAAAAGTTCAAAAATTTTCAATATTAGAATGAGACTGAGAGAGAATATCTGGAAGACTATAGCAATTATAGTTTCTTTTCTTCCTTATTTATGCTGATAATTTAGTTAGATTGACAGAGACAATGACTGTGAGTCACTGATCAGACACAGTCACTCCCCACATATATAGTTCCCCTGACTGACATTGGCCCGGAAGTCCCATCTCAGACTGCGAGTCTCTCACTAAGCTGGCAAAATTCTCCTGCAGATATAGTTGCGCTGCCATTTGCTCACTTATAAGTGAGTCTTGTGGTACAGTGGCAACGTCATACTGACAATGGGAATACCAGCGATTGGCTCTCCCACAGATCAGGAAAAAAGTATTGTTGCTGCTCTTATTAATAATACTTTTATCATGAACTAAGATGCAACGTAGATTAGTTAGAAATTCGAAGTCTACACAACTAAGTATAATGAATAATAAAATGAATAATTTATTGTTTCATTTTACTTAGACTCTGTACTATTTTGGTTTAGTTTAAGCTTTACTTCTGTTATCCTTGCCGGCAGTTATGCCTCGAGGCTGAGTGACTGTGCATCCTTTCTAAGGGCCTGTCTTGGCTGTGCATGCTCTTGGGCAAGCTGATTTTCTTGCATACGTGCCTAGTTACTCTGAAATATAAGCTTGCTCTGGGCAGAGAAATACTCTTGAGCAGATTCTTGTGAGCCAAGATCTGGCAAGACCAAGACCACACCGATCGGATCTTTCACCTTTGGGGGCCATGACTGACTGTCTAAAAGCCCCGTCCGGGAATAATGTCCAGACTAACATTACGCAATAGCGACACTCCAGGAACCCACTCTCGAATCATCCTGTTGAACTCACGTTCGTCAGACGCCGGCGCCAAAGTACAGTAGTTTTGAAAAGTATCCAGAACTCCCGTTCCAGAACATAATGATATTTTGAGTTACAAATACATTACCATCTATAAAAAAAAGTTGTTTTATTTTTACAAAGCCATATATGAAATGAGACGAATTATTTAATTTTTACATCAATATACATGCAAAAATAAGACATTTTTTCAAGTTTTGCAATACAATGTACATAAATTTAACGTAACATATAACACTTAGGAGTATAAATTCATTACAGATTAATAAATAGCCTTGGCTTATGGTCTGGGTCTGTAATTATTCTTGAAAAGGAAGTTGAGAGTGATGCCTCGAATTTTGTTCTTGTTGTTGTTAATTTTGATGGAGGTAGACTCTGTCTTGAGAAAATTGCAGTTCTTGAAAGATTGTTTTCCAGATCATTTATTAAGGTTAGACAAGAAAACGCTCTTGTTCAATCAGGACTCTCACATACCTAGCTGCCACCCCAGGGCAAGGTTCCTAGTGACAACTCCACCCCCTCCCCCGCTCCCACATCTACATTCAGCCCTAACCCACCAGTTCCAAATCCACCCCCCTTTTAAATTACTTTGCTGCCCAAGACCCTGTATATAGGAACCTAACTATACTGCTAGGCTTTGTTACAGGGTATCTAAATATAAAATAACATTAATTACAGTGGTGAAAAAGTATTTTATATTAAGTGACTTACAAAATTACAAAGTAAACAGCTCTTAATTTTTGCTTCATAAATACACATTAACAGCAGTGAAGACTTTGAAGTAAACGAAAATAAATTGATTTCAAAACAAAGTTCCATCAGCAGTACAGAAATATTCAACCATAACATAATAAATTTCATTATCAAGCACTCATAAGATTTATTTACATATCAGCGTTAAGAAGAAAATACTTAAATACTTTTCATTATTTGGTAGAATATAGAATATACTATATATATATATATATATATATATATATATATATATATATATATATATATATATATATATATATATATATATATATATATATATATATATATATATATATATATATATATATATATATATATATACTTCCTTACCACGAAGATAACTCAATATATGGTAGTCTACATAAGGAAACTTGAAAGAAGTGTATATGTAGAAATGCTCAACAGTTTCGTCCGCCAAGGGACCTCCTCTTGGAGTGTTTATTATGCAAAGAAAATATACACACTTTTGTACATACAGGAAAGGTTTCAAATCGTAAAAAAAAGGAAAAAAAAAGATAAAGATAAACTATCACGACCCAATTTTTGCCTGTGGGGTAGTAATAGTATATTTTTATCCTTTTTTCCTTTTTTTTTTGACAATTTGAAGCCTTTCCTGTATGTACAAACGTGTGTATTATTGTTTTGCATAATAAACGCCCCAAGAAGAGGTCCATTGGAAGACGAAACTAAACAGCATTTCTACATATACACTTCTTTTCATTTTCCTTAGCGTGTTGCGAGTTGATGTCCGCTTGAAGGTTATCTCTCAGTTAGGCTTTTCCTCTTCATTCTTGCAGTTAATGCAGGAGGGCTTTTTGTGGTGTAAGGTCACAATATTCACAGGGTCTTTCAGCATTATTTTATTTCATCACCCAATTTGCTTTATACCCCAGCCTGAGTCTGTGGATGAATATAGCCTGCTCTCCTGGCATGTGTCTGTCAATGGGGGAGGCACTAGGTCCGTGACCCATGTGTACCTATACTCTGTGTATGTGTCTGGTGCTTTTGGCTAGCTCATCTGATTTCTTATTCCCTGGTATTCCAATGTGACTGGGAATTCAATTGAGAGTCACAGGTTTGCCTCTTTAATTCCGCTGATGTAGGAGTGCTTTGACATGAGCTAGTAGAGCCTTGGTTTCTTTGTTCTTTTCCTATTGCAAGGCATGCATTGAGGATCTTGAGTCAGTATGAATGACTACAGGTTCTTCATTTTCAATCGAGTGTTTTAGTGCTTGTTTTATTATAACAAGCTCTGTCTGTATGGAGGAGGCATTGTTAAATGCTCTCCAGCAGGCCAAGAAGTTATTGAAATATACTGCAGCTCCTGTTTTCCGAATACCAGGATCTACGGTACTATCAGTGTAGTAGGTGTGCGCCCCTGCCGGTTTTGTACTCCTGACTGTTTCCTGGGCTACAGTTCCTAGTTCCTCCATTGTGCAGTTCATATATCTATCCTTGCTTGATAGATTGCCCAGCCTTTTGCTGGACATGGGCTCTTGCTTTGGCAGTGCATAGGGACATGTATCCGTGTGTGTGTGTGTAAATATTTATGTTAAATCTTGATTATAGTCTTATTTTCTGTTTGTTGAATATTATTTTCATATTGCTGCTAATTTTTTCCTATTGTTTAAAAACTTTATGAGTAGATTTTGCATAATCTACGTTGTCTACAATAGATGAACGTAACAGAATTTGGGGCCTGGCTGGGAGCTAAATTTTAGTCTTCAGGATGCGTTTTATACGTTATAGATATATTCTGAGTGATGATCTGTCTGTAGTTTCAGTCTTCTTGAAGTCTTTTAAATGTTAAAGATATATTCAGAGCAATAATCGTTCTTTAATTTTAGTCTTCTGGAAGGGTTATTAACATGATAGACGCATTCTGAGCGATGATCTTTCTAAAATTTTTGTCTTCTGGAAGCATTTTGAACATTATAGATGCATTCTGAACAATTATCTTTTTGTTATTCTAGTTTTCTTGGAGCATTTTAAATGTTACGCATGTATTCTGAGTAATGATCTTTCTGTTATTTTAATCTTTTATAAATGTTTCAAACGTTATAAATGCATTTGGAGTAATGTTTTTTCTGTAATTTTAGTCCCCTGAGTCCTGAATGTGTTTTAATCATTATAGATTTGTTCAGAATGATTATGTTTTTGTAATTTTATTTTTTAGAGCGTTTTCAACATATTAGATGCATTCTGAACAATGATCTTTTTGTAATTTTTGTCTTCTGGATGCATTGAAACATTATATATGGAATCAGAGCAAGGTTTGTAATTCCAATATCGTATTTTGTCACTTGTATAATATAGCCAGCGAACATGTCAGAAATTAATACCATCGGGTTTTTTGAAGAATTTTGTGAGGATCCACATGTTGAGAAATTAAGTGATCTCAAGAAATCTAGCTTAGTGAGTTTAGACAAACATCTTAAGCTTAATGTTAAAAATTCAATGAAGAAAGGGGATATTGAACATCTGTTAGTTAAACCTTACGTTAAAGACGATGTGCTATCTCAGAATGTGTTAGATACAATGGATAGAGAATCAGTGTGTTCTGATTTACCTGCTGTGGAACTTGAAAGGCTTAGAATAGAAGCTCGTTTAAGAGAAAAAGAATTAAAAGCCCAGACTGAGCGTGAGAGAAGAAAAGTAGAGTTAAAACGTGAGCAATAAGAAGCAGAATTAAAACTTGAACAATTACAAGGGAGGAGAGAGCCAAAGATAGGGGAGCTCAGATAAAGCTTCATGAGCCTGATGCTCAAAAAGAGTTAGAACTTGAAAAATCTAAGCTGACTAGTTCTAGTTATCCTCATAAATAAAGGGAAGTCATTTTCTCATGAAGATAGAGTTGTACCTCCTTTTAATGAAAAGGATTTTGATGAATATCTAGCCTGTTTTGAGAAAAAATCTAAGAAATGTAAGTAGCCAGCAGAAAGTGGGGCTTAGATGTTATCTGCGGTTTTGTGTGGTAGGGCTCAAAAAGTTTAGGCTACTATTCTTGAGTATAGGGTACAATATTAAGAAATCTTGGAAAATGTTTTTTTTCTCACAAGCCTATGAATTAACATCCAAAGCTTATAAGATGAAGTTTAGGAGTTGGACAAAGCAAGAAAAGCAGACATTTGTAGAATTTAGTAAAAAACAATCAGATTGGTATGATAAATGGTGTAAAACAGCAGTGTAGGGATGATTTTGTAGAAAAATGCAAATCCCTGTGCATTTTACTTTTTTGTAAATGATATGAATTGTTTGGTTGTGGTAAATTTCGATGTTTAAGTTGTTTGCTCGGGAATGGTTTGATTCTTTTTTTTTTTTTTTTTTTGAAAAAGCAAATGCATTTACTTAGCATACTTTAAACTACCTCTTGGGACAATTTTATAGAAAGAAAAAGCCATTCTTGAGCGATGTATTTAAGTTTTACCTGGTTGTTCTCTGCTTGACGCAAGGCTGGGAAAACCGTTGTCGGCGGTGAATGATCTGAAGAAGGGAATATGGAGAGGCCAGCTTGAGAAGCGCAGCAAGGCAGTCTTCTACTGATTTGAAGAAATTTTCTTGAAGCCAAGAGACAATGGCTGTCATTCATTAGTGGGAGATTGGAGGCTCTGGACTTAGCCGCTCATGGATCACGTCATCGTCTGACCACTTAATACTACTCATGAGCTCAAATAGAGAGAAGAAAAGTAGATTTAAAACATGAGCAATTAGAAGCAGAATTAAAACGTGAACAATTACAAAGGAGGATGAAGCCAAAGATAAGGGAGCTCAGATAAAGCTTCATGAGCCTGATGTTTAAAAAGAGTTAGAACTTGAAAAATCTAAGCTGACTAGTTCTAATTATCCTCATAGATATAGGTATGCTAACCCATGGAGATATGCCGAGCATATGCCAATCACGACTGGAAAAATCTACATCAGTGAAAGGGTTGGCTCTATCTTGCTGGAATAAGTGGAATTCTTCCAGAATTTCGAGGCTTATCCGGACTGTTACGTCCGGCTCAGGTCTGAACCAGCCTCAAAGGAAGAGACCGAACCGAAGGAGGTTATCATGTTCGATCTCGCGAAGGCCCAGGCTATGTTAGCCCAGGCGGTGAAGAGTAGGGGTTTCACCAACTCCAAGATGCCGGCACTTAGCAAGATGCATCCAACCTTCGTTGCGCTGAATGCTGCGACTTTCCCCTTCATCGGAAAGGCCTTCACAGCAGTCTTAAAGGCAATGGAGGAAGGGAAACCTTGCCCTGCACTGGAGGAGTGCAGACCCTTCTCCCTTACTATTCCTCCCGATGATAGGCACTGGAAAGACGTCCAGTCAACCTTCACGGTAGGGAATCTAGAGCCTGACGTAGCCGGTCGTCAATTTAATGAGGACCTCCCAAGGGTAAATGATCACCTCCTTTGTAGGGAACAGGATACGAAGGAGAGGCTTGCCGCGTCTCTGTCCCACCAGGTACAGCTAGAACTTATGGCCGGGGATACTAGAGTCCCGGACTTTTATATGGTCCTAGCCAAATCGCACTTGGCAACGGTGACGAAGGACTTATATAGCTTCACCAGGGCTCGCAGAGCCTGTCGTGAATTCGTGTTCACCAACGCGACGGTGAAACACGAACCCCGGAGGCTGATTTCATCCAATATCTGGGGTAAGTATCTCTTTCCTTCCTCTCTGGTGAAAGAGATTGTAGACAAAGCCGCCACGGAGAATAGGAACCTTCTCCACAAGTGGGGCCTGTCAAGGAAGAGGAAATCCTCTCAGGACGATGGCCCTCAGCCTAAGAGGAAACTTCAGAAGCCGAAGCCCCAGCAACGTCAACAGAGACGACAGTTTCCGGGTACCGCTACTCCCCAAGTGGCCACACAGCCACAACAGACCTTTCAGTTGGTCCCCCAACCAGTGGTGTCGCAGTCACCGGTCTTTACCCCTGCGTATGAGCAACACTCTACTACCTTTCATCCCAGAGGTAGGGGCTCAAGCAGAGGTTCCAGCACAGATTCTTCTCGCCGTCCCTCCAGAGGCAGAGGAGGAAGGGGAGCTAGTGGCCGAGGTGGCAAACCCTCGGGACACCAGAAGCAATGAAGTGCTTCCGGTGGGAGGAAGACTCCGCCAATTCCAGGATCGTTGGACCTTCGGTCCCTGGGCGCAAAGCATCGTCAAGAAGGGACTAGGCTGGAGCTGGACTCAACCACCCCCAGCCTTCCAGCAATTCTTCCAACAGTCAACCCCCCTCCTGGAAGAATATGTCCTAGAACTCTTGAACAAGAAGGTGATCAGGAGGGTAAAGTCAACCAGGTTCCAAGGGAGACTATTTTGCGTTCCCAAGAAGGACTCCGACAAACTTAGTGTCATTCTAGACTTATCCCCTCTCAACAAGTTCATTGCGAACAACAAGTTCAAGATGCTGACTCTGCAACAAATAAGGACCCTTCTGCCTCAAAGGGCCTACACGGTCTCCATAGACCTGGCGGACGCCTACTGGCACGTTCCAATGTATCATTACGCTTCCTCCTACCTAGGATTTCGACTCCAAAGGAAAAGTTACGCCTTCAGGGCCATGCCCTTCGGGCTCAACGTGTCTCTACGGATCTTCACCAAGCTGGCAGACGCCATCGTCCAACAACTCCGTCTTCAGGGCGTCCAAGTGATGGCCTACCTAGACGACTGGCTAGTCTGGGTGACATCGCCCAAAGATTGTGTAAGAGCCTGCAACAAAGTCACCCAGTTCCTAGAGCATCTGGAATTCAATATAAACACCAAGAAATCTCGCCTCTCTCCAGCTTAGAAGTTCCAATGGTTGGGAATCCATTGGGATCTTCAGTCACACCGCCTTTCCATCCTACAGAAGAAAAGGAAGGAAATAGCAGGGTCTGTCAGAAGACTTCCAAAATCCAAACGGATCTCAAGAAGACAGCAGGAACAAGTTCTCGGCTCTCTACAGTTCGCCTCTCCGACAAACCCAGTGCTTCGCGCACAGCTAAAGTATGCCGCGGGAGTCTGGAGACGTTTCGCATCCATCGCTCGAAGAGACCTCAAGAGACGGCTTCCAAACAGACTTCGCTCGCTTTTAAAGCCTTGGTCGGGAGCAAAGGCCCTGAAAAGGTCCATTCCTCTTCAACACCCGCCTCCATCGATCAACATCCACACGGACGCTTCGCTGGAGGGTTGGGGAGGTCCCTCCCACCAACGACAGGTTCAAGGAACATGGTCTCCCCTATTCAAGACATTTCACATCAACATCTTGGAGGCCATGGCGGTTCTTTTCACCCTGAAGAAAATCTCCCCGCCTCCCTCGATCCACATTCGTCTGACTCTGGACAACTCAGTGGTAGTCAGATGTCTCAATCGTCAGGGCTCGAGATCGCCCCAGATAAATCAGGTACTTCTTCCGATCTTTCGTTTGGCAAAAAAGAAGAAATGGCACCTGTCTGCAGTTCAACTACAAGGATTCCGCAACGTGATGGCGGACGCTCTATCAAGGACAAGCCCAATAGAGTCGGAATGGTCTCTAGACACAAGGTCATTCTCTTTCATCTCTCACCAAGTCCCGGAACTTCAGATCGATCTCTTCGCGACGAGCGACAACAATCAACTTCCTCGATATGTGGCCCCGTACAAGGACCATGCCATGTCACTGGATTGGAACAGATGGTCCAGGATATACCTGTTTCCTCCCCCCAACCTTCTGCTGAAAGTCCTCTCCAAACTGAGAACCTTCAAAGGGACAGTGGCCCTAGTGGCTCCCAATTGGCCCTGGAGCAATTGGTACCCTCTGGTTCTGGAGCTGCAGCCCACGCTGATCCCCCTACCGGGCCCAGTTCTCTCTCAATAAATACAGAAGTCGACTGTCTTCGCTTCATCACTGAAAGTCAGGGACCTCCATCTCATGATTTTCTCTCCTTAGCCGCAAAGAAAAGGTTTGGAATCTCGAAGAAAAGTTTAGACTTCCTCGAGGAATACAAGACTGAATCTACTAGACGGCAATACGAATCTTCCTGGAGAAAGTGGGTCTCTTTCGTCAAGGCGAAAAATCCTACGGAAATCACCATTGATTTTTGTATGTCCTTCTTCATTCACCTTCATGGACAAGGCTTAGCAGCCAACACGATTTCCACATGCAAATCGGCTTTGACTAGACCACTCCTGTACGCCTTCTAGATTGATCTGTCCAGTGATATCTTCAATAAATGGCCAAAGGCATGCGCTAGACTACGCCCAGCACCTCCGCCAAAACCTATCTCCTGGTCCCTGGACAAGGTGCTCCATTTTGCCTCTAACCTGGACAACAATTCATGCCCTCTAAAGGACTTGACTCTTAAAGTTATCTTCCTTTTTGCTCTCGCCTCGGGAGCCCGAGTCAGTAAAATAGTGGCATTATCAAGAGAAGAGGGTCATGTCCTATTCGCAGATACAGGAGAACTTACCCTCTTCCCTGATCCGACGTTTCTCGCTAAGAATGAACTACCCACCAAGAGATGGGGCCCTTGGAGAATCTGCCCCCTGAAGGAAGCTGTCTCTCTATGCCCAGTGTAGAGTCTTAAGGTCTATCTTCAAAGAACTTCAGACTTCGGTGGAGGACAACTCTTCAAAGGAGAAACATCGGGTAGCGATCTGTCACTGAAACAACTAAGAGCGGATCCTGACAGTACACCCGCAGGTCACGATCCTAAGAAAGTCGCTTCTTCTCTGAATTTCTTCCAGAGTATGGATTTTGAAAGCCTAAAGAGCTTCACAGGATGGAAATCATCGCGCGTTTTCTTCAAGCACTACGCAAAGCAAGTGCACAAAGTCAAACATTTCGTGGTAGTCGCAGGTAGTGTTATGAAACCTGCTGTTTAACTCTGCATAGAACAGCGAGTTACTTGGGACTGTAACTCTCCGGGTGTCTGTGTTGACCCTCTGGTGATACATAGTGATTTCATGGACACTTAGTGTTTCTAATAGACTGTTCTTACCAAGGTGAAAATGTCATAGACTTTACATGAGTGCCACATGCTTTAGAGCATGATGTGTTTTCTTTGAAAAAGACTGACGTTCCTCTGGAACTTGTGTTTCTGGAAGTGAAAATTCTTTTCAGATTCAAGATTGAAGTCTTTATTTCCTATGTACATTATTCTTTATAATTTTGAATAAACTTTTCATTTACTATTGCAATTGTTATCACAATAATCTGCAATTGTTGAAATAAAATTTCTATTTTATTACATGTGTGTCTCTCTCCGCTCTTATTATTTATTATGAAATATATGATTGTCATAGTTTCGTTTACCCCTTTCCTTCTGAAAGAGAAGAATAATACATATATAACTGTATTATATACTCACTCATGCTTTGATAATATTCCTACCTGAATATTAACCTTCATCCGGCCTTCGAGACCAGATTGATTTATCCTCCAGGGAGTGTAGTAATTGTTAATCACTTACCTATGATTAATAATATTCCTACCCGAATATTAACCTTATGTCTTGTCTCCGAGTCCTGCACGAACTCTCCATAGAGTGAGTAGCTCTTCAATGATCGCTTCGAGATATTAGTATGGTCCACCAGCACTTCTCTGCCAGGGGGTCAGGAAGCTAGTTCTTCACGGAATCTCTAGTAGGACATGTTTGATACCTCTATTCGAAGCCCTTGGCACTTGCATAAAAAGGGGGAAAATTTCCACGATACATTAATTCTCTGGTACACTTCCATCAGGACGTCATGGCTTGAGCCCAAAAAACGGATTTTGAGCGAAGCGAAAAATCTATTTTTGGGTGAGATAGCCATGACGTCCTGATGGACCCTCCCGTCTATTCTAGTCCAGCCTTTAAGGCTCCGCCCTGACCTGCTGTATCATGGATATTAGCAAGAAGCTGGCATCAGGATGAGGACGGACGTGACGTCATTTAGCAATGGCGCCCGTTTGTTTACGTCTCGATTACCAAAAGCAGCCACGGATGAGTGTAATTGTGGAACGGCACCCCAGTTATTCTCCACCTTTCCATATCGAAGTGTTAACTCTATATGGGGTGCAGATAGCTATGTGGCGTGTTAATACATGCGTCCCCTGTTGATATACGATATCCTAGAGGGAAACCTTTAGGGTACTCGCACCAGAAGTTAGAATTATGTGATAACCTTTAGTTTAATTCTCTGGGAATATCCACTGTAGTTAAATATACTCTAGGAAGCTACTGAAGGAACCTTTCATCAGGACGTCATGGCTTGAGCCCAAATATATATATATATATATATATATATATATATATATATATATATATATATATATATATATATATATATATATGTATATATGAAACCGTGTTGTGTGTATATACCAGGAATCTATATCTTGTGCACAATCATATCCATTTTGATGTATCTATATCTTTACCAATGTAAAAAATATTCTTACTCAGTTACTAATGAACAATAATATCAATTATAATATATCTGTATCTTTAACAAAAGTAACAACTATTCTTTAACAATTTACCAATTTGTGCAAACGTTTTTTTTTATTTTTTGTGGTACCTCATAATCATTTACTAGCATTATGCCATATATACCATACATGGATCTGTATTTTCCATTTATTTTTCTTTGTTTATGACTATGTCTGTTAGGTATGTGTTATTTTTTTTACATATAGCCTACTTTTTTGCTTATTATTCCTTAATCACTTGTTTATGGCTAAACTAAATGCACATTCAGTCAAACTCCTAGGAAACGTATTTTAACGTAACTTTCAATGTTCAATGCTTGAATGGTAGCTGTCCATGCTGTTATGTCCAAGTCATAACAGAGTGTGAAACTAGACCCTGCTAAGCAATGCTGGGAAAGCATTGCATGAATAAACATTTATGTATGTCTTTTAAACAAGTCACAACGCCTCCCGTGGGAAGCAGTTGACCTATTGAGCCCTACCGGAATCACCTGACTTCCGGCCCTAAGGCTACGTGATCATTTCACTTTGTATTTATATAAAGCGCTGAGAGAGCTAGTGTTATGTTATCGACGCGAGCCTATTGTAAATCAGTTCTATTCATATTTTCATACGGAATGGTCATCCGACCAAACCATCCATACTCCAGTGATGGAGCTATCAATAAATTGTTGAAAGTTAACCTAAAACTTTGACTTATTCTAAGAGGACACGTATAAGTCTAATATTTCTATATCACATTGAGGAGACATGAGGATTGAACCACAATGTGTACGTACAACATTCTTACACTAACATATGTCATAGGTTGGCCAGAAAACCATCCACCCATCGAGATACTACCACCAGATAGTTATTGAGCCCTTTGACTGGCCAGAGAGTAGCCTTATACATTGGATCCCTCTATCGGGTTACAACTAATTTTATTCCTTTGCTTACTCATACTTCTCTGTCATCATTCATCTGACAACACCGAGATTACCAAACCATTCTTCTTCTTTGAAGGGGTTAACTACTGCATTGCAATTGTTCAGTAGCTAATTTCCTCTTGGTAAGGGTAGAAGAAACTCTTTAGCTATGGTAAGCAGTTCTTCTAGGAGAACGACGCTCCAAAATCAAACCATTGTTCTCTAGTCTTGGGTAGTGTCATAGCCCCTGTACCATAGCCCTCCACTGTCTTGTATCAGAGCTCTCTTGTTTGAGAGTACACTCAGGTACGCTGTTCTATCTTATTTCTCTTCCTCTTGTTTTTTTTATATTTTTTGAAGTTTTTATAGTTAATATATGAAAGATCTAATTTAACATTGTTACTGTTCTTAGAATATTTTATTCTCATTGTATATTATTTCTCTTGCTGTTTAATTGTATCCTACTTTCCTTTCCTCACTGGGCTTTTTTCCTTATTGGAGTTGTACCAACCATGTGTCACACGATAGTACATAGTAACGGCATTTCATTTTGTGTATATATTATGCTCGTATATTCCCTCTTCCCTCGCACTAAAAAGAACCTGAAATAACATTCATGTATCTCCCACCATTAACTGTTAGCTGATGCGGTGTCAGTTGAACAGGAAATTTCCTGTTGCATTGAACCTGAAATAATGTGTCTATTTTTCTCACCGTTAACTGAAACCGGTGCAGTGTTGGCTGAATAGGAAATTTCTTGTTGTATTGAGTTTTTATATATAAAGAAGAGTGTTCTGTAGTAAAGTTACTCAGTTGCTTTCATCCTGCCTTTGATTCACAACCTTCTCTCAGCACGTCATATTGGTGACCCCGGAAGTCGACTCGCTCCTCCCGCCTTCCTCCCCCCCTCACCCCTCTGTTGATGGTACTATGGCGGACTCTAAGGAAGTTGGCGCTGTGGCTGCCCCATTGAAAGTTTCGTCATTCGCCAGCGGAGAGGCATTTGCTTGGTTTCAGAATGCAGAAGTCCAGTTTCACATCAAGGGTGTGACCTGTTCAACCACCAAAGCAGATTATGTTCTTACGGCGATTCCCGAGGATACCTTCCTGGAAATATCCGACTGGCTTTGGGAAAAAGGAGACACCCAAATAACGTATGACACCCTTAAAACATACCTTCTGCAGCAGTACTCGCAGTCGCCAGCCGCCCGTGTAGCAAAGTTTTTTCAGCTCTCACAGCATCCTTTGAGGGACCAAAGGGCTTTGCTCAACCTCAGGGAATTGACCAGTATTGCTCGCCTGCAACCTGCTGCAGACGGCTCTCCTCGTAGGGTGAACCTACTTCGTGCCCTTTGAATACACCGTTTACCCAAACCTGTACATGCTGCCGTACCCGATGTCGATAGTTTACCCATAAGGGACTTGATGACCAAAGCCGATTCCCTTATGGACAGCCACTTCAAGACCTCCATCAACGCCTCCACTCCTGACGAAGAGGACGCCTATTCAACGTCAAGCGAAGCTGACGTGAATGCCGTAGGACATACACGCCTACCCCGTGATGTGCCGAGGCGGTGACAAAGCCACCCACCACCCACCACTTGCTCGCACCCCAACCAACGACTTCTACAGCCACTTACTACCTCCCACCCGCCGAAGTTTTGCTATTACCACACCAGATTGGGAGCAACCGCAAAGAAAAGTGCCAAGGATTGACAGTGGCCAAAAAAACGTGTAAGTAGGCCATCGCTTGTGGCGGTGGCCTCCCGTGTTTCTAATCTTTTTTTTTTTACATGATGCAGGAACGGGCCTGTGGTTTTTGGAAGACACGGGTGCTTGTCATTCTCTCTTGCCAAGGGACTTCTTCATGACATGACGAAGTCTGTCTACATCTGCCGACGTCCGCTTGGTAGCTGCCAACGGATCTGCGATACCCACCTACGATTACGAGAACGTCACATTATCATTTGGAAACCGTAAATATAATTGGAAGTTTCTCGTTGCTGACGTAACATTGCTAGTCCTCGGTGCAGATTTCCTTTCTCATTTCCACTTTCTGGTCGATGTCGCCACCATTGATTGGTCGACGGAGACTCATACTTGTCGACACCTCTTCAACCCGGCCCCTCCAACTTTGCTCTCCACATCAGCGCGCCCACGGATGCCTAAGCCCACCTCTTCACGTTGTACACGGACGTTTTCTGTCCAGAACTTCTCCAAACGCCCACGGCTCCTCCCAAGCATGGTATTTATCACCATATCAAGACAACAGGACCCCCAGTGTTCGCAAAATTAAGACGTCTGACACCGGAATGATTGGCAGCCGCCAAACAGACGTTTGCCGAAATGGAGAAAATGTGCCTTTGCCAAAAGGCCTCCAGCCCATGATCGTCACCCTTACACATCGTTCTAAAGAAAGACGGCTCCCTCCGTCCGTGCGGGGATTACAGGCGCCTGAACATGCAAACAGAACTGGATCACTACCCGCTCTCAAACATCGCCGACGTAACCTTCTACCGGCACAAAGCGAAGGTTTTCTTTACGCTCGACATCCTGAAGGGGTATTATCAGGTGCCAATGAACCCAGAAGACATCCCCAATACCGCCATCACCACTCTATTTGGTACATACACATTCAATTACTCCTGTTTTTGCCTTTGTAATGCTGGGGCCTCGTTTCAACGTCTCATGGATAACATATTAGGGGACCTGCCCTTCTGTGTAGGTTATATGGACGACATACTTGTGTCGTCCTCCTCAAAAGAGGAACACCTCCGTCACCTTCGCATCGTGCTCGACCGCCTGCAACAAAACGGCCTTGTAGTCCGGTACGACAAGTGTACCTTTGGCACCAACGAAGTGTCGTTCTTAAGTCACCGCATCACTCCTGAAAGAGTCCTTCCCCTCCCTGAGAAGGTAGCAGCTGTTCAGAACTTCCCCGCGCCCTCGACTGT
Source organism: Palaemon carinicauda (assembly GCF_036898095.1). Lineage (NCBI taxonomy): Eukaryota > Metazoa > Arthropoda > Malacostraca > Decapoda > Palaemonidae > Palaemon > Palaemon carinicauda. Next base: position 7,205,068 of record NC_090749.1, read on the forward strand.
CAAAGCTCTGCAGGAATTCTTGGGCATGATCAACTATTATCACCGTTTTCTGCCAGCCATTGCCGCCACTCTTGTTTCCCTCTATGCCTCCCTCAAGGGAAAGCCAAGGGACCTGAAGTGGGGTTCCCTTCAAGAAGCGGCTTCTGCAATGCAAAGAATGCCCTATCATCCGCTGCGGCTCTCACTTTTCCTATCCCACATGCCCCTCTCCTTCTCTCCACCGATGCCAGCGACATCACTATTGGTGCAATATTTGAGCAGGTGGTCAACAGTTCGCCCCGCCCATTGGCCTTCTTCAGCAGAAAACTGTCCAAGGCAGAATCAGGTTATTCTACCTTCAATCGCGAATTGCTGGCGGTGCAATTGGCTGTCTGTCACTTTCGCCATTTCTTAGAAGGTATGTCCTTCGTCATTCGCACAGACCACATGCCTCTGGTGCACGCCTTCACTCGACAGTCTGACGCCTGGTCCGCCCGTCAACGCCGACATCTCTCCGCCGTGGCTGAATACAATTGTACCCTTCAATACGTCCCTGTGAAAATGAATCCCGTTGCCGATGCCCTGTCAAGAAACACGTAGGATGCCGTTCAACTGGGATTAGATTACAATGCCTTAGCTGAAGCCGAATGACAGGATCAAGCATGTAGGACATCCTGCATGTCCCTGCGCTGGGAAGACTTCCCGCTCGAAGAGTCCAACACCACCCTCCTCTGTGACGTCAGTACTGGTAGACCGCGACCTTTCATTCCTGCTCCCATGCGCCAGCAGGTGTTTGATTTCATTCATGGCCTTTCACATCCCTTGTGCCGTTCTACTGCTCAGCTGCTGAAGATGAAGTTCAATTGGCACGGCATTTCTAAGGATGCTAAGGATTGGGCCCACACCTGTACTTCTTGCCAAACTTCCAAAGTACATTGACACATCACAAGGACATTGTTACCTGTTTACCATCATCGACCGCTCCACTCGTTGGCCTGATGCTATTCCCATGGAAATTGCAACGTCCGCCTCATGAACATCTGCTTTACTTTCAGGATGGATTGCAAGATTTGGCATCCCTGAGCATATTACTTCTGACAGGGGTACCACTTTCACTTCTCAATTATAGACATAATTAGCGAATCGTCTGGGCATCACCCTATATCAGACAACTGCCTAAAACCCTGCTGCCAATAGAATGGTTTAATGTTTTCATCATACCCTCAAAGCAGCTTTGAATTCCCGCTGCATGGATTTCAACTGGTTTACTCAGCTTCCCTGGGTCCTCCCGGGACTAAGAACCATTCTTAAAGATGCCCTCGACGTCTCGGCAGCTGAAATGGTGTATGGCGACCTGTTGGTCATTCCTGCCAATTTTTTTCCTTCTACAACTTCCTCTGCCAATCTCCAGCACTTACGTCACATTGTGGGAAAATTTACTCCATGCCGCCAGACTTAAAGCCCCCAGCGAAGCATCACATACTGACAGACTTGCACTCTTCAAGACATCTTCCTGCGCAATGACACTAGCAAGCCACCGCTAACGCCCCCTTACACGGGCCCTTTCCTTGTGATCCGATGCAGTCTGAAAGCATTCCTACTAAACATGCGTGACAAAGAAGACTGGGTCTCCATTGATCGTCTAAAATCTGCTTATCTCTTGCCAGATGACCGTCCTACAGTTCGCCTCTCTAGATCAGGGCGCCCTATTTAACATGTACAGTTTGTAATTTTTAGGGGGGGAGCCTTGTACCAACCGTGTTACACACGATCGTACATAGTAACGACATTTCATTTTGTGTATATATTATGCTTGAATCTTTGCTCTTCCCTCGCACTAAAAAGAACCTGAAATACCATGCATGTCTTTCCCACAGTTAACTGTTAACCAATGCAGTGTCGGTAGAACAGGAAATTTCTTGCTGAATTGAACCTGAGATAAGGTGTCTGTTTTTCGCACCGTTAACTATTTTGGTGCGATGTCGGTTGAACAGGAAATTTCCTGTTGCATAGGGTTTTTGTATATAAAGGAGAGTGTTCTGTAATAAAGTTTCCCAGTTGCTTTCATCCTGCCTTTGAGTCACAACCTTCTCTCAGCACGTCACAGAGTCCTTGGAATTATAGCACCTTGCTTTTACAACTAGGACTATGGATTAGCTTTCAATAATAATGAAAATAATAATAATAATAGTAATAATAATAATAATAATAATAATAATAATAATAATAATAGAGGTTGAGTGTCAGTTGACTGAGTGGTGCAGCACTTGGCTTAAGTACTGTAGGTCTATGATATTCCCGTATCACTCTCCACCCAGTCTACCCAATTGTATACAATATACGCATGTACCATTATTAATTGGGGTGATAATAAAGGTGTAAGTGATGCAGTCTCACCCTTATAAAGCTTTCATGTTATGATATTAAAATCTTTGCTTATCTACAGTTTTACAATATTGCAAAGTTGATTCCACTGAAAGAAAAGAAAGTATTGCACAGTTTTGGATGGTGGAGAAGTATTGGACTGGTGGGATAAGAAGAAATTAGCTGACCTAGAGTATGCTGATGACGCTGTCCTTATTAGCAGAACACCACAGGATTTGTAAATCTTGCTTACCAGAATGCATGAAATATCACATATGGCTGGGTTTAACAGAAGTAGAAGAAAGATAGATGATAAGAACGGAATATTCAATGGAAGATGAGATACTCTGGAAGGAGAAAGGATTAATGAGGTGGAATCATTTTAACATTATGGAACTAAAATCTTTAATAAAGGATCTTTTGAAATTGAGGTTAATGAAAGATTGAAAAAAAGCAAATCAGACAACGGCTAGATTAAGTAAAATTTGGAAATCAAATTACCTGAAATTACAAATAGAAATCAGTCTATATATCAGTTTAGTGAGTATGATGGTAATGTATGGACATGAGACTTGGTATGTCAATAAAACAATATCCAACAGATTTTGTAGATTTGAGAACAAAACCCTCTGAAGAAGATTGGGAGGTAAATGGCAGGGCAGGATTAGAAACAAAACTATAATAGAGATTACTCAAATGCCATATGTGGATAAAATACTGCTGAGGGGTAGTTGGAGATTGTTTGGGCATGCTCTTCGCACGCCCCAGGAGAGAGTAGGTCACCAAACTTTCAACTGGGTTCCAAAAGGTACTAGAAGAGTTAGAAGACCCAGGCCTACATTGCTGAGAACTATGAAGCGTGAAGTAGATGATAAATAGAAAGGTATTGATTTAAAAGCTCAAGATAGAGACGACTGGGGAAATCTAACCGAGGCCCTTTGCGTCAAAAGATATGGGATGATAATGATGCTAATGATGATGATGATAATGATATATATATATATATATATATATATATATATATATATATATATATATATATATATATATATATATATATATATATATATATATATATTGGGCTTAGGCCATGTCATCCTGATGGAAGTTCCTAAAGGGTAGCTTCTTAGGGTATATTTGACTACAGTGATATTCCCAGAGAATTTTACTTAGGGTATCCAGAACTCTAACTCCTGGAGCGAATATCCCTAATTAAATCTAACAGGGATATCACATAATATCAGAGGACGTATTCTTGACACGCCACAAAGCTATCTTCACCCCAAACAGTATTAACGCTTCGAGGGGTTACATGGGCAAGAATCTAAAAACGGGAATGAAAGGAGAGCCGTTCATAAGGTATCTCTCCTATCCCATTTCGAGTGTGTATATGACGATGACAGCAGCGCCATTTTTATTCATTTTCGTGCAGCTCTACTACTCGGTGTTTTCCCTTGTGATCTCTCGTAATTTTGGATATTATTCAACATTATGATGTTTTCTCCGGCCTCTTTTGCCTCTAGAAAGTTGAGAATTATCTTTACTTCGTATAAATGTAAGCTCTAGTTGTTTTGAATGAAATCAAAAGTGATATTAATGTAAACAAGAGCTGTTGCCTACTGGAGGCATCCTTGATGCTGTCGCTCCCTATGCATGAGTCATTTAGTTAGCCAGAGCGACGTTCCTGGTTATTATGCTTTAATAAATCTAGCTATTTAGCTCCTCTAGGAATTCTTATATAATGCCGTTAGTTTTCAGTTTCGGCGATTTAGGTAACCGATCCTGCCTTTCGCAAGGCTTAGTAGCCTAGGTGTCTGGCCCTAGTATTTTCATGCATGATATAAGTTTTCCGAGTGTTATGTTATTGAAGCTATAGGCAAAAATTTTATACAATATAAGATATTGTTGAATTTTTTTCTCCAAGATTGTATACGAGAGAGTTTCGGTGATGTAGGTAATCGATTCTCACCTCACCTAGGCTAGTAGCCTATGGGGCTTTATTATACTTTCACACACATCCCGGGTTGTTCTTTTCTCCTCTGGAGACTAAGTTCAATCCCTTCTCTTTCTGAGTAAGCCTTAAGCTTAGTCCTAGTGGTTCTATCTGAATAGTATTCAGGTACAACTATACTAGGACATGTCTGCCCTAACCCAGTAACCAGAGTGGCTGGTTTTTGGGTTTGGGGCAGAATAACAGATTATTTAGTCTGTATTCTGCATCTTCCTAGCATAGAGAATGAGTTTCCTTTGCTAGGTTAGGTGCAGACACAGGAGGTTTTGCTTCCCTAGCCCACATCTGAAGGAGTCTGTACGAGATGATTCATTCTACTAGTGGTCTAGCAGACTGTCCTGTGTTGTTATTCTCGGGCTGGAGAATGAGTTTTCTCCGTTGCCTGGCAAAATAACTACATCAAACTTTGTTCTGGTATGGAGGAAGGTAGCAAGTATTGCCAACCTCTCTCTCTAATAGACAAACCCTAGGTTAGGATGAGCTTTCTTAACCCTGGATAGGTACAGTGGGTCGTTTGCGACCCCGAGCGTCAAAAAAAAAAAGGTTTTTCTCACGTGACTCACCCCTGTGACTGAATTTGTGGGTGATCGACCTGCAGGAGGTGTCTCCCCTACACGCTCTAGTAGTGTCCAGATGTGCATTGCTGTAGCTGTACTCCTTCCCCGATTTCTGAGACGCGTCGGGGTCGTTCGCGTCCGAGTTTACCCTTCTGAGGTAGTTTGCATAATTATCAAAGTTATTACGTATTATGAAATTGTCGTAGAATGGTGCAACTTGTATAGGTTATCAGTTGTGGAAAGTCTATGTGGATTGTTTGGCTACCATGTGCATGTTTTTTTTTTTAGTTAAAATGTCGTTCATCACCACGAGGACCATTTTACCGCGAGTGCCCCTTTTTCATTTTTTTTCATTTTTTTGCCAAGTCATTTTTCCGTAAGATATTGCCAAATAGTGTCGTAAAACTTTTGCTTGTTTAGTGTTGGAAAGTGTGTCTAGATGATCTGGCTACCCATGCATGACTTTGTTTTTGTCAGATACGACGTAGTTATTGGTATATTGGGTATTTAACTGCGGTTACCAATTTCTGTTTTTTTTTCAATATTTGTAAAAATTACTACGTAGTAAGGAATTGCCGTATATTATTCATTTTTTTTTTCATGTTTATGTGTTAGAAAGTGTGCCTTGATGGTTGGGCAAACACGTGCATGTCTTTTTTTTTATCTGAGATGTCGTATATTAGAATGTCGGGCATTTTACCGCGAGTGTCCCTTTTTAATTTTTTTTCATTTTTTTGCCAAGTCATTTTTCCGTAAGATATTGCGAAATAGTGTCGTAAAACTTTTGCTTTTTTAATGTTGGAAAGTGTGTCTAGATGATCTGGCTACCCATGCGTGATTTTGTTTTTGTCAGATACGACGTAGTTATTGGTATATTGGGTATTTAACTGCGGTTGCCAATTTCTGTTTTTTTTTCAATATTTGTAAAAATTTACTACGTAGTAAGGAATTGCCGTATATTATTGATTTTTTTTTCATGTTTATGTGTTAGAAAGTGTGCCTTGATGGTTGGGCTAACACGTGCATGTCTTTTTTTTTTTATCTGAGATGCCGTATATTAGAATGTTGGGCATTTTTCCGCGAGTACCCCTTTTTATTTGTTTTGCATTTTTTTGCTTAGTCATGTTACCGTAAGGAATTGGCAAGTAGTGTCGCAAAACTTATATTTTTATAGTGTTGGAAAGTGTTTCTAGATGATCTGGCTACCCATGCCTATTTTTTTTTAGCCAGATATGGCGTATATATAAGTATGTGTTCGATTTTCCTGTGATTGCCATTTTTTCGTTTTTTCCCATTTCTTTCAAAATTACTACGTACTAAGGAACTATCACAGAGTAACATTTAATTTATATGTTTATTTGTCGGAAAATATGCCTTGATGGTTTGCCTAGCACGTGGCTGAAATTTTTTTTTTCTGTAATGCCGTATATTAGAATGGCCATTTTTCCACGAGTGCCCCTTTTTATTTGTTTTGCATTTTTTTACTTAGTCATGTTACCGTAAGGAATTGGCAAGTAGTGTCGCAAAACTTATATTTTTATAGTGTTGGAAAGTGTTTCTAGATGATCTGGCTACCCATGCCTATCTTTTTTTTAGCCAGATATGGCGTATATATAGGTATGTGTTCGATTTTCCGGTGATTGCCATTTTTTTGTTTTTTCCCAATTCTTTCAAAATTACTACGTACTAAGGAACTATCACAGAGTAATGATTCCTCTAGATGTTTATTTGTCGGAAAATTTTGTTTACTTTTTTTTTGATTGAATATCATCAAATTTTTTTAGCTAAAATATTGTTTTACATTTTTTTTTTTCGATTTTATTTCCCTTCAAAAAAAATTTTTTGGGTCAGAATTTTAATTTTATAGTCGTAAAATAATCGACAATTATCCAGCAACCCACCATACAATTTTTATGCATATCCAATAATAATTAGATTAGTAAATAACACCTTGAAATTGACATACCCTTCCTACATTTCAAGTGGCAGATTAGGGAGTCTGAGTCAGTGTGGTTGGCGGCCATTTTGTGGACATATCCGAAGCGTAAGCTGCCCTATCTATATATATTCTTGTTCCCTATAGAATTTGTGATATTTTGGTATATTTTTACCTGCATAAATATCATATTATATATTAAATATATGTATTTTTTTACGAAATTTCCAAGTACTCAAAAAATTACCTTTAGATATGGCCCCTGATATAAATGTAATTTACAAAATAATGAAGATTTTTTTACATATTTCTATTTTAGGATAACATATGTTTATTCCCTAAAAAAATTAGCCACTTCCTATTTCATTTGGGTACCCAAAAAAATTCATGAAATTTGGACAATTTTTTTTGGCCAAAAAAAGTTACCCTTTTTTTCTCATTTCAGATCTTCACCTCCATGGGTCTGACTTCATCCAAAATACATCAAGATGTGTCCTAAACATTCAAGAATCAATTCCTAAAAGGATTTGTGTATATATGTATAAACTTTTTTTTTATGAATTTTTATGTCAGGTCTTTTTTTTTTCTACTTAATTATTTAAAATATTTATAATAAATAGTTTTTCTGCAGATGAGTAGTATTTATCTTTACAGTTGTTTTAAGCATTCATTGAAGTTTTTTTTGGCAAAAGAAAAAGGAGGTTACTGCAAAAACTGATTTTTCAAGAATTTTTTTTTGGCGTCGGGGTCGTTCGCGTCCGAGTATACCCTTAAAGGGGTGTCCGAGGACCGTACCTATCCAGGGTTAACTGCTGAATATGTCTCATACTAGAGCAAAGTTTACAGGACCCTTATCCCTTTCCCACCTTGTTTCTTAGTGATGGACTAGCCATCACATCTCTTGGCCGCAGTCCTACATCTGTACCTAGTGTAGGTTAGAATGTGGAACCGGCTCAGCTCAATGCCGGCCGGCAGAGGCCCTTTTTTCTTCTGCAGAGTGAACCCCAGACCTCACTTGGTCTCCCTTCCATGTCTGCTGGTAGAGCCCAGCAGGCTTTGCATATATAGGAAGCCTGAATGCTACATTCTCCCCTTCCATATGTTCACTCTTTCTGGGTGGAAGGTTGTACGGCAAGGCCGCCTCATAACCTTACATCCATACTGTTTCTCTTGTTAGTGTATTGTAGCCCTAGCCCGGCTGCCGGCTTAAACGGCTGGCAGCGGGGTAGGTAGAGGCTCTCTGGTTCGTAGTCACTGCCGGCTAGCATGGGTATCGCTACCTATGCCGGCCGGCAGTAGAAACACATCCCGAGATCTGCCGGCCACTACGATTAGCGGCCGGCAGCCGGGTGCTAGTGTTTTCAGTTGCCGGCCAGCAGTGATTGCTGGCCGGCACATATTTGCGAGCCAGTGTTCTGCCGCCCATTAGTTAAAGGTAGCCTACTTTTAAACTATACAAGGGTGAATGCCGGCCGACATGGCAGCATGCGATGTACATTAATTACTATATTTGTGGTGTAGTACACACTGCATTGATAAAACTACAGTATAAAGTTTGTTGTAACACTAAAGTTCTTCCAACATCCTTAATGTTATCTTGTACAGCCTTTTATTGAGACCATACAGTATGTAGAAAGTGAGTTTTTTTTTTTTATTCATTCTATCCCGTATATTAACACTTTATTTCAAGGTGTGAGTTACACCTTAACTTTCTGCTTATGAAAATATATAAGGTAATCTAGAATAAGAATTAACCTTAGTTTTAATATCTTGGGAGGTTACAGCAATTGTCTGGGCAGGAAATACAAGTATGTGTCTTTCCTTCTTTCCTTTCTAGCTTTACTGTATAAGCTACATGTATTAATAAGTGAAAAGCCTTCACTTGAAACTTAAGGATTTTCTTCTCTTTACAGGAGGACCATACGAAGTGCGGGAGTATGTTCTGCAATGTCCGCAGCAAGAATTTCTGTGGACATGAGTTATGCAGGAGGCATGCAGCATGCGCAGTCTCCAAAGGTGATCTCCGGTATTGGGACCCTCAGGTATGTACTATATGTTCTAACCTGATTACCGAGGCATTTGACACCCCTAAGTCGGCGTAGTCAAGAGATGCTGCTAGGGAAAATCTATAAACCTGGGTGAGGGGTTTTCAGATAAACACTCCAGAACCCTACCTTCCAAACGAGATGATGAGGGCCTACCTTTTCCGTAAGCCTCATGAGTAGATACCAACCGTCCAGATTCCGGTAGATTCTGAAGTCTCGGCCACCCTTCAAGACATCCAATTGGACGATAAGATGTCAGAAGTGTCGGATTATACAGAGAAGGACCTTTTGGGAGAAGGTCAGGAGGAGGAGCTGACCCAGGCTCCAGAAATAGAAGAGGAAGAAATCGATGAGGTGTTGGTTACATCGGTTCCGGCGCCAGAACCTGTTCCTTCTACATCGTCTGTTATCCCAGGTGATATGGGTAGGACTCTTGCTTCTATTGTTGAAATGATTCAACAAATACAAAAGAATAATGATGAAAAGGGAGCTGCGATGAAACTGGAAATACGTAGACTCGCAGCATCACGTGGGCCCCAGAAGCGACTCAACGTGAAGGATCTTTCTTTGTGCTCAGATACCAATCCTTGGAGGTATGCCGAACACATGCCAATGAAAACCGGGAAGATTGTTATATCGGAGAAGTTGGGCTCAATTCCCCTGGAAGATGTGGAATTTTGGCCCAAAAAAGACTCTTGCCCGGACTGCTATGTCCGTCTTAGGAAGGAGCCAGCCTCAAAGGAGGAAACGGAGACAAAGGAGGTCATAGTCCTTGACCATAGTGAAGCACAGGCGCTACTAACGAGCTCGGTGAAAGAGAGGGGTTTCACGAACTCAAAAGTGCCTTTGAGGCCTCTCCAATCAGAGCCTTTCCCTTCATGGGAAAGGGATATAAGGCCGCCTTGAAGGCGGCGGAGGCAGGGAAACCATGCCCCTCCTTGGAGGAATGCAAGCCGTTATCCCTGACCTTACCCTTGGACCAAAAAGACTGGAAAGACGTCCACCTTACCTTCTCAGTCGGGAAGTTCGAAGCTGATATTGCTGAACGTCAGTTTGGTGAGGTACTTCCAAAGTTGTCGGAGTTTCTCTTGCGCAGAGAGCAAGAGACGAAAGAAAGACTTGTGGTATCGATGTCGTTGCAAACGACGTTAGAAACGATGGCAAGTGACCCCAAGAACCAGGACATGTTCATGGTAGTGACCAAAACCCATCAGGCCACAGTTACAAAGGATCTCTATAGCTTTTTTAAAGCTAGGAGAGCCTGTAGAGAGTTTGTGTTCGCCTCGGATGCGATGAAGCACGAACCGAGGAAACTGATCTCCTCTTGCTTCTCGGGTAAAGACCTCTTTCCCAACGAAGTAGTTAAAGAGGTAGTAGACAAGGCCGCCACGGAGAATAGGAACCTTCTCCAAAAGAGGGGCTTAAATCTTAAGATAAAGTCTTCTCCGGATGAGGGTCCCAAGCCAAGAAGAAGACAAAAAGGCTTAGGCTATCCTCTCGGCCGTTATCGACCATGGTGCCTCAGATAGTGGCACAACCTCCAACCACGTACTAGTTGGCACCTCAACAAGTGGCGACAGTCGCCGGTTTTTAACCCAGATTTTGAAAGGCCGACTTCTTCCTTTCACTCAAAAGCTAGAGGAACAGCCAGAGGTTTTCCTAGACGCCCTTCAAGGGGAAGGGGACTCAGGGGAGGACGTGGTCAAGGAGGTAAGACCTCAGGTCCACAACAGCAGCAGTGAGATGCTACCAGTAGGAGGGAGACTACATCTATTTATGGATTGTTGGACCTTCAATCCCTGGGCCCACAGCCTAATAAAGAATGGACTAGGTTTGAGCTGGAGCAGTCCTCCACCTCCATTTCCTCAGTTCTTCCAACACTCTATCCCCGTTCTGGAAGAATATGTCCAAGAATTCTTAGAGAAAAGAGTAATCCGAAAAGTAAAGTCCATCAAGTTCCAAGGAAGGCTGCTGTGTGTTCCAAAGAAGGACTCGGAAAACAAGTTCATAGTGAACTACAAGTTCAGGATGCTCACACTTCAACACAGGAGGACCCTACTGCCCAAAAGGGCATACACCGTCTCCATAGACTTGTCAGACGCTTATTGGCACGTTCCAGTTAATCGTCACCTCTCCTCCTACCTAGGCTTCAAGTTACAAAGAAGTCTTTACGCCTTCAGAGCCATGCCATTCGGGCTAAACATAGACCCAAGGATTTTCCCGAAGCTTGCGAACGCAGCCGTCCATCAATTACGCCTAAAAAGGATCCAAGTAGTGGCCTACTTGGATGACTGGCTGGTGTGGGCAGCAACCAAGACAGAATTCATGCAAGCCTCCAAGATAGTGATCCAGTTCCTGGAACATCTGGGATTCAAGATCAACATCAAAAAGTCTAGACTATATCCAGCTTGAAAATTTCAGTGGTTGGGAATCCACTGGAATTTAGAGTCACATTAACTTTCCATTCCTGGAAAGACGAGGAAAGAAATAGCAGGATCTGTCAAGAGACTATTGAAATCTAAACGGATATCAAGACGCAAACAGGAGAGAGTGCTGGGCTCTCTACATTTTCTTCGATAACAGAGCCAGTGCTAAGAGCACAGCTAAAGGATGCAACAGTTTTCTGGAGAAAATACGCATCAAAAGCGCGAAGAGATCTGATGAGACCTCTACCGACTCGACTGCGAACGCTTCTCAAGCCTTGGTCCAACGCCAAGCAACTGAGGAAGTCGATACCTCTTCAACCTCCTTCCCCATCAGTTACTATCCACACAGACGCTTCAAAGGAAGGCTGGGGAGGCCACTCTCACCAGAAGAGAGTCCAGGGAGCTTGGTCCAATCTTTTCAAGTCATTTCACATAAAGTTTCTAGAAGCCATGGCAGTACTTCTTACACTAAAGAAAGTATCTCCTCACCACTCGACCCACATAAGATTGGTTCTAGACAGCGAGGTGATAGTGAGATGCCTGAATCGGTATGGGTCGAGATCGCCTCAAATCAACCAAGTGATGTTGGCCATATTCCATTTGGCGGAAAGAAAGAACTGGCACCTGTCAGCAGTTCACATTCAAGGGTTCTGCAACGTGACAGCGGACGATCTATCCAGGTTCACACTGATAGAGTCAGAATGGTCCCTAGACGCAGGATCCTTCTCCTTCATCTTAAGTCAAGTCCCGGAACTGCAGATAGACCTCTTTGCGACGAAAGATAACAAAGAAATACATCGTTATGTGTCCCCGTACGAGGATCCGCTAGCGGAGGCAGTGGACGCTATGTCCCTAGACTGGAACAGATGGTCCAGGATTTACCTGTTCCCTCCGGACAACCTTCTTTTGAAGGTCCTCGACAAATTTAGATCCTTCAAAGGGAAAGTGGCAATAGTGGCCCACAAGTGGCCAAAGAGCGTTTGGTTCCCTCTGGCATTGGAATACGACTGAAGTTTGTACTGCTACTGGATCCATCCCTATCTCAGCGAGTACAGAAGTCGACTGTCTTCGCTTCATGACAGAAAACCTGGAACCTGCATCTCATGATTTTCTCTCCTTAGCAATGAGAAAAAGATTCAGGGTATCAGGAGACAGTATAGACTTTTTGGAGGAAAATAAGTCCAAATCTACCAGAAGACAATATGAGTCATCATTGAAGAAGTGGGTGTCCTTTGTCAAGGCGAAGAAACCAAAAGAAATCTCGACAGATTTTTGTTCATTTTTCTTCATTCACCTTCATGAGCAAGGTTTAGCAGCCAACACAATATCAACGTGCAAGTCTGCCTTGACAAGACCGATACTATATACCTTTCAGGTAAACCTTTCTAACGATAATTTTAATAAAATTCCGAAGGCCTGTGTTAAGCTTAGACCTTCAGCGCCTCCAAGACCCATTTCATGGACACTAGATAAGGTTCCTCATTAAGCCTCAATAATGAACAATGAGGAGTGTGCCTTGAAGGATTTGACTCCAAAAGTTATATTTCTATTTGCACTCACTTCGGGGGTAGAGTTAGTGAAATAGTGGCGCTCTTGAGAGAGGAAGGCCACATTCAGTTCTTGAAAGGGGGAGAACTGAATCCGTTTCCAGACCCGACGTTTCTTGCCAAGAACGAGCTACCCACCAACAGGTGGGGCCCTCAGAGAATCTGCCCTCTGAAGGAAGATGCATTTCTATGTCTAGTGGAGTGCTTAAAGGTCTATATTCATAGAACTTCAGACTTTAGAGGAGGACAGCTGTTCAGAGGAGAAACCTTGGGCTCAAATTTATGTCTGAAACAACTAAGGGTGAAACTCACCTATTTTATTTGCAGAGCGGATCCAGACTATACACCCGCAAGAAATGATCCGAGGAAAGTTGCCTATTCTATAAATTTCTTTAATAATATAGAATTTGAACATCTTCGTTCGTACACCGGCTGGTAGTCATCCAAGGTGTTCTTTATGCACTATGCAAAGCAAATGGAGCAACTCAAGAGGTCTGTGGTAGCAGGAGGTAGAGTTCTTGAACCTGCTGTTTAAATCTGCGAGGAACAGTGAAATTAATTTGGGACGATTATTTAAGAGGGTGGGTGTGGAGTCCCAGACTGTTACTACAAACTGAGTGATAGGCCACTAACGTATCCTTACGAACTGTTCCATTGACTTTGGTGAACTAAGCAAAATACGGACACATGTGCCAAGCATTTTTTACGCTAATGTAAATAAACAGTAATACAGACTGTATCAACATTATTAATAATTCGATTAAAGTGGCAAATTTGTTTCCTTTTAGGCGAAACAATATTTTCGGTTTACTGTTCTTTATGATTTATTGGATATCATCCGCATTTTATGAATTTTATAAATGCTGACTGATATATATGTTTATTAAATTTTTAATAAACTAGTTCTTAGTGAACCTTGCGTCTTATTCGCCCACACTCATTTTATTAGAAATGTATTGAGCATTAAGTTTAAAATATGGATAATTTTAACATGGAACGTCTTTTAAGACTATTCCTCTCTTCAAGCAGAAATCCACTTGCTTTAACCCTTCCTTAGGAAAGATTAATGTTGTACCCTAAGGGGGTGGTGGTAGAGTTGCAAAATTTGTTCTAACTGTTGTCTGATAATTTATTAAGAGTAGACACGCTGGGGTAGAAGTCAGGAATTCATAATGGCATTGGTGACTCTTATACAAACTTTGCTTTATAAAGTAAAGGGCGAGACCACTATACAAGCTTGTCATTTTGTCATCCATAGATAATATGTACTCCTCTACACTTTTTCCAGAGTCTAGTAAGACTCTTCTCTGTAGGGGGCAGGAAGCACTAACATAGTTCATGCTTAGATGAAATGATGTATGACGGTAACATCATATATCTTTAGGTCAAGACGGACCAGGAAAATACTTTCTTGAGGGTATGGCACCAGTTAAGAGTCCACAGATACAGTAATGCTCTGGTAGATTTCCATCAGGATGACATGGCCTGAGCCCAAAAAACAGATTTTGAGCGAAGCGAAAAATCTATTTTTGGGTGAGGTAGCCATGTCGGACTGATGGACCCACCCTTCCTTTTAATTTAAAAAAAGGGCTTATTGACCCCTTCCTATGATACAGTATCTGTAGTACCTCGTGTATCGCTACAAGGAATAAAGTTGGCGCTGCCGTTATCGTCATATACACACTCAAAATGGGATCGGAGAGATACCTTATGAATGGCTCTCCTTTCATTCTCGTTTTTAGATTCTTGCCACTGTAACCCCTGGAAGCGTTAATACTGTTCGGGGTGAAGATAGCTATGTGGCGTGTCAAGAATACGTCCTCTGATATTATGCGATATCCCTGTTAGATTTAATTAGGGATATTCGCTCCAGGAGTTAGAATTCTGGATACCTTAAGGTAAAATTCTCTGGGAATATCACTGTAGTCAAATATACCCTAGGAAGCTATGCTTTAGGAACTTCCATCAGGACGACATGGCTACCTCACACAAAAATAGATTTTTCGCTTCGCTCAAAATCCATTATATATATATATATATATATATATATATATATATATATATATATATATATATATATATATATATATATATAATTGATTATTATAAATATATAAAAAATATTGGAAAATTTAATATTGCTAGTGTTTGATAGTTATATTCAGTATCTATATATGGTTCTTAATTTGATATTTTGTCTTCAGGTTTGTTGATACATAGATTCTTATGGGTCTTTCTTCTTATTCTACGGGCTGACCAAGGGAAAGGCAACAACAAGAGTTGGTTATAATACTCCAACAACAACAACAATTATTATTATTATTGTCATGGCGCCCGTGCCTATATGAAGAGTTGGCTGTAATACACTATCACCTTTCATGGCGTCTAAGAAAATTGTCCCCAAATTTGGAACAATCTGGTAAATTTAGGGAACAGTTTGGTTTAATCAGTATGTTGCAATAACCCAAATCTTGGTGTTATAGTTACAGAAAAAAATGAAATCAATAGTATGTATAAAACATATTTTACATTGTCTTGAAGTTTGCTAAGGAAAAATTTGCTTTTAATTTTTGGGAAAATTAGATGGTTCTTAAATTCAGAGATTACGCAAAGTAGTGAGCTGATCATTAAGAGTACATACTCATGATAATCTGGAATGATAATATATTTAACATCACCATCAATTTCCCCTATGCAAGAGAGAAAGAGACAATCACGTTTAGAATTAATGTTTTTCAACCCTTCAATTAAGAGGGTTTTCAATAATATTAATCTTCATTATTTTTGGTGATTTATTCATACAACAGCTTCCAAGCAACTTGATCACGCTCTTTTTGAAATTCTAATTTCTTTTTCTATAATTATATATGTCAATTTTTACTGAATCTTCCACCATGATATAAAATTTTCATTTAAATTTATTGAAAATAATTATAAACACAAAAAACAATTTTTCAAAAAGTTGAATAGCCCGAAATATTTGAAAATACATCATTAGGATGATAGAATATTTTTCCATCCGACCCAATCTCGTCAGGAATTTGCTTAATATTGAGAGTTCACTGAGATTGGAGGAAGCCTTTCCTGCTCCATCAATAATCAATAAGTAAAGAAACTGAATGACAGAATACAATCGTGAAAACTTTATTTCCGTTGACTATAATGAAGATTAATTAATGCAATTTTCTATAGATTTTGCAGAAAAAAAAGTAGAACTCGCAACGCAGTTTTCTATCGTTACTGTCTTGATTTTCGAGGGGGACTAAATGAAATCTAATTCTATATCATCCCTTTATCTAAGTCTATATGTTAAAAAATGTTCCATTTTTATTCCTTCTTATCCTATGATAATCTTTGATCTTTTTCAAATTAGGTTTGAGAGGATAGAGAAAGATCTGCTCTTCTTTCCTGTCATAAGATTTCATAAAAAAAAAATTATATTTACGAATACTATCTCATATTTCTAATATTAGATTTAGGGGAAGAAAGAAAAGATTGCGAGTAGTTGAAAACTATAGCAATTATCGAATCTTTTCTTCCTTATATACAGTGGCAATTTAATGAGAGAGAGAGAGAGAGAGAGAGAGAGAGAGAGAGAGAGAGAGAGAGAGAGAGAGAGAGAGAGAGAGGTGGAAATTATGAATAGCAAATGGTTCTGTTTGCTAATTTTGTTTTTCCGTAGGTTCTGAATGATGCTTATATAAGTACCAACAGTATCCTTGCAGCTCCAGGTAAAACCTATTTCAAAGAAATACACCTCTTTGTCTATCAAATTAGGGACTTAATCATTCTCCAAAATGGCCAGTTTTCTAGTTTTATGGATGACATGACCAAATGCTCAGTAGTATCCTCTGCCTCCATGTACAAAACACAAAGGGTATCCTTATCATTCCTGTTTCCATAATTTTCTTTTAATTCTCGCACATTTAACCTTGTTTTCATGAATATTACTGTTGCATCATCAATGCCATGCTATTATGAAACCCAAGAGACGATATACCATGTCCCATATTCATTGTTAAAGTTTCCTTAACAACCAAGTAACGAAGCCAGATTTGGTTTACAGTGAACGCTGTTATGTATTATTGTAATAATGTACTGTATTACCTCAAATGTTACGTGTATTGAGCGCAACATTGCATCATATTGCATTGATAAAACATGTTTAAGATTGTACATAACTGAAATAATGTATTTTGATGATAGGGTTCAAACATTTATTGATTACCTCGAAGATAGGATGTGATTCTTTCTACTTTTGTACTGCAGTAGGATTTAAGTCTTTTGAGAACGATGCTCTTATATTTGTTATGAGGTTTTGGTTTTTAAGATTGTTTACCAGAAGCTTGACGCTCAGTTGGGAGTTGGTTGTTGGAAGTCCAGAGCCAAAAGCAATGTAGCCTCTTATTATACATTAAAGGGTTATGTACATGCCTGCGTTTGATTCAACATATCAACAATAAAAAATGACAATACAGATGGGATACCCCTGGATAATTACTAATAATTATTCATTCATTCACAGGTGAGTAATATGCTGAAATCAACAAACAATCAACCAACATAAATATAAAATTGGGGATGACCCGATGATGAATGCACGCAGAGATCATAGAGCAGCAGAAGAAAAATTTATTGCAAGAGAAGCAGAAGAAAAAGGCCAATGAGTATTTCCTATGCAGCCGACCAGAAGAATTTCATCAAACACTAGCAAACAAAACAAGAAAACGAAGTGAATTTTTAAGTTGTGTAGGATACAAAAAAGGTAGGAAGTTACAAAGTGACTTTAGAACAGTAGCCTGACCTATTCAAGGTATCAAGGTATGCAGTCAAAATGCCTCTTGCCATTGAACATCCTGAACGATTTGGCATCACAGCTGAACCCAATTCTGTTGCAACACGATGGCAACAGTGGTGTGAGGAATTTAAGATTTATCTAGAAGCATTTGGGAATATGAAGGATGCCCAAAAGAAGGCATTATTACTTCATACAGCAGGTAGAGAAGTTCGGGAAGTGTTTAAGACATTGCAGCCTAGAGATGACACAAGTGAAGCTGCAATTAAGGTTCTTACCAAATATTTTGCTCATCAGGTCAATAAATTTTTTGAAAGGTATCAGTTTACAGCACAGGCATATCAGAAAGAAAATGAAAGTTTAGATGCATTTTTGACTAGACTAAAGAATTTAGCTGTTTCATGTGAATTTCTAGAATTAGAATATGTTATCATAGATCAAGTTATTGCACATTGCACATCACAAGAGCTAAGAAAGAAATTATTGCAAGACAGAGATTTAACATTCGAAAAGGTATTGATAATAGGCGGAGCTTTAGAAACCTCGGATAGGCAAAAAAACATAATAGGTAGTTCTACAAGTAATAGAATGGAATATTCTAAAATTAGTACAAGAGGTTCAAAATGGGAAAACAATGAGAATCAGAGAAGAAATATATCAAAGCCTAGTCATAGAAAAGTGCCTAACACAAATGTTCATAAATATCTGAATCCGGCCTATACACAGAAACAACAGGAAAATCTCAAGTTTTAGAGGTGTGGTAAAACTGATCATCTTACATACAGAGCAAAGAAATGCTCTGCTATTGGACAAACATGCCAAAATTTTAGAAATAAGGGTCATTTTGACAAGGCTTGTAGATTCCCTAAACAGTACGCAAAGAAAATAAATGCTACAGTTGATATTATTGGTCAAGAGAATAATGCGGAAAATGTTCATGACAATCAGGATAAGTCAGATTCTGATACAAGTTGACACAGCAGCCGATGTATCAATTATGTCTGAGAAAACAATAGCTTTCCTAGTTTGTTATTAGAAGGTACAAATAGAGTTTTGAAAGGTTATATTGGTTTTTATATTCAGGTAATAGGTGATAAGAATGGTATAAAGAACAGAAATTAGAGAGAATGTCATTAACAGTAGTATAAGGTAAAGGACAAACTTTGCTAGGTTTGGATTGACTACTTACTTACTTACTTACTTCCACTCCCAGGTAGGCTTTCCGCCTGTCAGTGGAATCAGTTGTTTTCTCCACTCAATTCTGTTTTCAAAATTTCCATCTCTTCTCAGCTGTACAATTATTGGCATGTTGTTCTTTGTCAGAATCTCTTCAATTCCATCCCTCCAGCGTTTACGTGGTCTACCTCTTGATTGGCTACAGTATTTGAAATTAGATTGGCCTAGTATTTTGAAGGTTACAGGTAAACAAGATGAACACAAAAAGGAAATGTCTGTGGATAACAACATATCAGATTTTCAAGACGTATTTGAAGATAAAGTAGGTACAATAAAGAATGCAAAGGCAATTTTAGTTTTGAAACCTGACAGTGCTCCTAGATTTTGTGCTCCCAGAACAGTACCGTAGGCATTGAAAAGTGCAGTTGAAACAGAAATCAGGAGATTAGAAAAATAAGGATCTATGGGAAAAGGTTACATATTCAGATTGGGCTACTCCATTAGTACCTATTGTGAAGGAAAATGGTCAGGTTAGGTTATGTGGAGATTACAAAGTAACGTTGAATACACAACTGAAAGTAGCTCAACATCCATTACCAAATCCGAAAGACATGTTTGCAACTAGGTCAGGATGTAGTGTTTTTTCTAAGTTAGATTTAAAACAAGCATTTCAACAGCTTCCCATGGATGAAAGTTCACAAGAATTATGTACAGTAAATACATCCTTAGGTTTGTTTAGAGCAAAGAGATTACCTTATGGAGTTGCAAGTAGTTCAGCTATATGGCAACAAACTATGGGTAAGATTTTTTTCACGAATGCAAGGAGTATTAAATTTTATAGATGATATTTTCATTACTGGTAAAGACACAAGAGAACATAAAGAATGATTGCGAACAGTTCTGAAGAAGTTGAAAGAACATAATATTAGAGTAAATAAGAGCAAAGGTATTTTAGAAGTTGATTCAGTGGAATACATAGGTTTTGTAATTAATGGCAAGGGTATTCACAAAACTTAAGAGAAGATTAAAGTTGTACAATCAACAAAAGTACCAGAAAATGTTAAGGAATTACAATCATTTTTAGGTTTACTACCATTTTATGGGAATTTTATTCAGAATTTGTCTACAATTGCACATCCATTGTGTAATTTCTTGAATAAGGGTGTAGAATGGAAGTGGACAAAAGAGTGTCAGGAATCTTTTAAAAGAATCAAACAGGAAATAACATCACCCACATTCCTAGTACATTATCAAAAGGATTTACTATTTATATTAGTATGTGATGCATCCAACATAGGTTTAGGTGCAGTATTATCTCATGTAATTGCAGATGGAACAGAAAAACCAATTGCATTCACTTCTAAAGTATTGAACAAGGCAGAAAGGAATTACTCTCATATAGAAAAAGAAGGTTTAGCATTAGTGTATGGAATTAAGAAATTTCATATTCATCTTTGCAGTAGGAAAATGTTCACACTTGTTACAGATCCTAAACCTTTATTAGCAATATTGGGTCCAAAAGCAATTACGTTAGCCGCGTACCACTATGATATAGAATACCGTCCAGCATCAAAGATGGGTAATGCCGATGCTTTATCTAGATTACCATTAGACAAAGCTCCAGAAGAGTATGATGACAGTATTCTGTTAATTTCTGTATATGATGTACCCATTATAACAAAGGATGTAGCACACAGTACCGAGAGAGACCCAGTACAGTAATATTAAAATAAATATCTCCTATCATAAACTATAAAAATTTTAACAAACAAGAGGAAGAGAAATAAGATAGAATACTGTGTCTGAGTGTACCCTCAAGCAAGAGAACTCTAACCCAAGATAATGGAAGACTATGGTACAGAGGCTATGGCACTACCTAAGACTCAGAAAACAATGGTTTGATTTTGCAGTGTCCTTCTCCTAGAAGAGCTGCCTATCATAGCTAAAAAGTCTCCTCTACCCTTACCTTCAAATAAGATCCAAAATAAATGGTTTTCCCTCGTCAATTTAGTTTCCATCTTTCCACTATACTTCTCTGACTTTATCCTCTGCCAATATAGTTTATATAGGACATATCTGTTTTGACGCTGTTACAGTTTTTAGAATGATATATCGTTAATTTATTTTCATCATTTATTTATATCCTTATTTCCTTTCCTCACAGGGCTATTTTTCCCTGTTGGAGCCCTTGGGCTTATAGCATCTTACTTTTCCAACTAGGGTTGTAGCTTGGCTAGTAATAATAATATTAATAAATCTATAACTCTACTTGGCACTGCTACTCAAGTCTTTTTGAAAGCAGCATTTCTCCAGCCCTCAGGTTCTGACAGCAATGAAAACAGAAAAGACAGATATATTAATTTTCTGTTATGAGGACAATTTAGGATCGTATTTACCTATTGGAAACATTCCTGCCTAGGCGGTTTGGAGGACCCTATAAGTCTGCTTCCAGAGTCATCAGCAGCCATTGCCTGGCCATCCCTGATCCTAGGCGTTGATAATATGCATATAAGGTCAATTTTTAGGCTATTGCACTGCTAGGGCATTGTCACAGTTCCTTGCCAATGCCATTCATGAGTAACATTTAAACTTACCAATTAATCATTCACTTCATGGATCATTTGAGGATTGCATTGTTTGGCTGAGTACAGGAATCCCAAAATTCTATCAGAAATTAATGGAATTCATTTGAATTTTCCTCAATGTGCAGAAAGTTTAAGAAAAATTGCTAAAGGGACGAAATAAAGGACATTTAACTTTTGTGAGCAATTTATGTCTAGGAATCTTACTCCAATATTGAATATATCAAATTCCTTAAAATATATTTTTAAAAGAAAGTTGGGGAAATAGAATAAAAAAGATGAACTTTGCTTTCAAAAACCTCCACTTTATTATGGAACCACATTACAACAAACAATGGTGAATTCTAACTTAGTAAACGCTCTACGAAACCAATACTGTTCAAGAGATGCAGCAGATCTTAAGGGAAACATTATACTGACACTCGGCGCTTCTTACTGCTACATAACAACTACTCAAACTACCAATCGATGAAAGAAATTGTTCAGTGGGTGAGTGTTTGAGCCATCTATATCCCAAATGGTTCATCTGGGAAGGAATATTACTTTCCGATAGGTTGTGAAGATTAAGTGGATGGTAGGAAGCAATGTTGATACAAATGGATTCAAGGAGAGTCTCTTTATGTGACTGTTCAGTTCCTATCATCCATTCCAGTACGAATAAGTGATAGTAATTCAGAGAAAACCATGGTTAGGTCTCAGGGAAAGGAAACTTAATAGATGAGTATATTGTTTAATTGAAGGTGGTTTTAATTTGTTTCCCCTGGTTGCATTCTGTTGGCACCTTTGGTCATTATAAAATGGTTCTTCTTGCTTCACAACAAGGACAAAAAACACAAACACTCAAACTCATAGTGTGAGAGAGAGAGAGAGAGAGAGAGAGAGAGAGAGAGAGAGAGAGAGAGAGAGAGAGAGAGAGAGAGAGAGAGAGAGAGGACATACGATCTTCTTTGAAAGCTTATTTCTAGATAGGCGTTTTTTTTTCAAGGTGAGAAAGAGAGTTTTTATGAAAGACAAATATTAACTTTTAAGAGAAATTGTTCTATCACTCGAGGGAAAGTTTTCAGTTTAACAGAAAAGAATAACTTTTTTTTTCATTCAATATCACTTGCAAAACGAGTAAAAACAATTGGTTGGAGTATGGCAGGGTATAAACAATAGTACAGATATGTTTGAAATCGAAAGAATCCTATGAAAATAGGTCCAATAAGAATTTCTTCACCGGTACAATTCAGATAAATGCGAAAAAAAAGAAAAATTATTATAATCCGTTTTATTTTACAAGGTTCGTTGAGCCCCTACAAATAAAAACGCTTTCCAAGAATCGTAAAAAGAAGCAATGCTATGAACAAATAAGTTTCTCCTTAATCTCCTTCTCTCCTTGTCACTCTTTTCTTCTAAATCAACTCAAAGGGAAATGTTTGGTTCAAGTCTTCCAATTTATCTACTACTAAAGGAAAATGGAACTTGGGCTTTGATACGACGTAATTTCAAGATAGTTTCATAATCACAAAAAGCTTTTACGCTTTGAAACCTTTAGTCTACACAAATAATTTAGCAAAAAAAAAAAAAAAAAAAAAAACATGAATGATTTAAGCACACTAAACTTAAAGATAATCTAATTAAATTTTCCTTCTAAAATCAAAGGTCAAATCCACATTTCTATATTCAATATGGAAGGATTATCGTGGCCGACTGACTGATCTTTTACGACTACAGTTGTCCGGGAAATGGTCTACGTGTGTTTTAGCAAATAGGATATAAGACAGGACGCATGTTTCATTTATACTAATTACTATTTTTTTTTTTTTTTTTTTTTTTTTGGTTGGGGAGCGGGTATGTTGTTACCTTATTTTATGTTGTTTCTATATAGGTTCATGCATCTTCTCCTATAACTACAATCTCTTCTGATCAAAGTAATATCTAAGTTTCTTGATCACATGAATGGAATGAAAAATCTTCCATATTACCAGATCACATCACCTTTTTGTCTTATTAGAAATAAATGATGTTTGTGTAAAATAATTATTCATTACATTCAGAATAGATATAATATATATTATGTCTTTCTGAGTAGACATTCTGATAGATACTTGAAAATCATCATTACTCGTCTGATATTTTCATCTGATTCATTCATTCATTAATGATAAGAGATCAAAATAGATCCTCATTTGAAGATATAAATTATTTAATGCAAACTGGCCATAAGGGATCAACGTCAAATATTCATCTACAAATATTGAATTTCTTGATTCATGATTCACACTCTAATTATCTAAACCTTTGATGCATAAATCCTTTTTATATTTTCTCTGAAGTTAAATTATCTCTGCGTCAATAAATTTAAAATGCTTTTAGTGTCAAATGATGCATGTTAAAAGCCATTAGATCTCGACATACTTTTATTGATATTGGAGAATGAGCCATTTCTCTTTTCTTTTCAGTATTTCGTAAATAACTCGTAAATGAAGCAAAGAGACTTTTGGGTAACCTTTATTTCGATATAATTTTTCGTATTTGGGAAACATTTTTTAACTATTTCAGATATTCTCTCTTATGTTGGGAAGGGGTGGCTCTAGAAAGCATCAGGTATCCGTTTTCTGTCCATCCTATTTGCACAAAGAGTGAGATTGCGAACCACATTGACTTTCCATTGTCATCATTTCCCCAATCAAATGGATTCATCTTCAGAGGTTATTTATATTTATCTCTATCATCAATATAATATTTTTTTTGGAATTTCCAAAGGGATTTGACCACATGATAACTATTTGCTTTTCCTTCTTTTGTGTGCGATCCGACGAAAATCTCTCACCATCGCCAATCCGCCTTGGCCAGCGCGGTGATGAAAACTGGCCAAATCCTATCCATGGATTGACATATATGAGGCCTTTGTCCTACAGTGGACTATAAATGACACCATTTGTTGCTATTGGGGTAACCAAAAGAAACATGAACCGTAACCAGAGAGGGATCCAATGTAGTAAGATCTGGCCAGTCAAAGGTCCCAATAACTCTTAGTGGTAGTATCTCAACGGGTGGCAGGTGCCTTGGCCAACTTATTAACTATATGACTTATAAAACTGGATTCCTTTTAAAGCAATAATTAATTTTGCTTAAGTCTTATTGAAGATGAAACAAAGTAGGTATCGGTCATTATTCACGATAATAGAATCTTTATTTTCTTTTGATACACTTTTCTAAGAAAAAGATAAAAGAACAGAACCAGGGAATATAGTAACGAGTAAATAGGAATAGTTGTTTTTAGAAAGTACTAGATGTAATGAGATGTATGCCCCCCCCCCCCCCCACTCACACACACATTCCCTATCCCTCTCTCAAGAGAGGGGGCGGTAATGCTGAACCTACTTACCATCACGATATTTGTCTGGCATCATCAGTTTTGAAATATGTTTAAATTATAAAAGGAAACAAATAAAAATCGTCTGAGAGAGTTTCAGCAACGAACTCCATACGGCATCGAGTGTATAATAAGAGTAATTACTTCGTTTTAAATTCGATCCCTCAAGTAAAGGTCAATGAAATTCATGAGGAAAGACGAACCCTTGAGACGCCTTTTGATGGAAGAAGCAATTGCCTTCCTGATGCTTCTGTGGGTGTGAAGAGGTTTCTTGGACATTAATTAATATATAATTATGATGTTCCTCCTTTTTAGTGAATTGACAGTGATCTCGGAAATCTCTGTCCTGAATTGATGATTTCACTCAATCTCAACAGTAGAGGAAAAATAAAATGGAAAATTTAGCCTCTGAAAGTGTCCTTTTATACATCGCACCAATCCGAGAAACTGTCACATCATTTTGTATATCAGAGAGAAAATGTGTTTTCTCATATTCCTTAAAAGGAGACATCAATCGCTTTGAAGCTTCAAACGACCCACAATAAACTTGAAAGGAAAAGAATGTTCAAAATTTGCCGAAAATCTGAACCTATTCGTTGTTACTTTTGATCGTGTGCTTCGTCTTTGGGGCATTTTCTGTTTGTTGTCAATTTGTTCATTATTCCAAAGAAAATTCGGGTTTTGGTAAGTTTTTCTAGGACATAAGTCATCGTGAGTATGTGCGTGTGTATGTGTGTGTGTGTGTGTGTGTTAAGCTTATGAAGTGAAGGTATATGCTGCTATACCAGTGATTACATGTAATACCGAATCCAATATTCTGTAGATCAAAATGAATAAAGATATCTTGGAACTTTTCTTTCAAAATAAAATGTTTCTAAATCAAAATTCGTTTGAGTCGTCAAGGAAAAGGAGAGTTGCCATAAACTTCTTTTCAGAAAGATTCTTTGGAAAGGAAGGCCGATGGGATGGGCAATGGTGTAAACTCGTCTGAACAGCTTATTAAAAGATGAAGAAATAAAGATTGTGAAGTAAAGACAGTAATTGAGCTTAACCCATAACGATATGAAAGGCTTCAATCAAAGAAGATTTTGAAATAATCTCTATCATGAAGAACTTCAAAATGAGTAAAATTTATTATAATAATAAAAAGGTTTATATATTTGTTGATACAGATAAAACATTTGAAAAGTTTTGGATAATTTGAAATCGAGTTGCATAAATCAGAATCATGTGTGACTTTTACCAGGGTATTCGGCCTTGAAATAAATTTCCATTGAACCTAAGTGTCAGATGAAGCACTTTTAGAAATGCATAAATGTCATTGATAAACCGGATGAAAGATGCGGGAATGAATATTCTAAGTCTCTATCTAATATTACTAAGATGTCTGATGTTCAAAGAAGGTCCTATGAATGTTTACTTATGTAAATTTAATCGATATAATGATATAAAGAATACAATGAATA
>NC_090749.1:7231812-7244312 GCF_036898095.1 Palaemon carinicauda
AGAGATGAATGACACAGAAACAGAAATTTGGAAGAAGAAGAAAGATGAGAAATGATTAGATTCTGAAACATTTTGTTCCTGATTTCTCAGTCGGTTTATATAGACAGATGGATGGAGGAGCTGAAAAGGAATTTGTCATCGGTGTTGGTTGAGCTGATGCTACTTCTATTGTTTTTTTTTTCTTTCTTTCTTTTGTTCTTTTATCTGCTTTGTAACTTTGAACTCTTCATTTGAATGTGAGACTGTGAGAAAAGAATGGTAGAAAGAGAGAGAGAGAGAGAGAGAGAGAGAGAGAGAGAGAGAGAGAGGTGACTGTATAACAAATGTTTAGCAACTGAGTTAGTTGTCGGATCTCTAGTATGTGATCAGTTGTCGATCTAATATTGACGGTGCAGCTGCACAAAGCTCTCTCTCTCTCTCTCTCTCTCTCTCTCTCTCTCTCCTCTGTTTGTAATATGCATATCTGTCTCCATCTAATTATGTTACACTTCAGATAACTTCACACCAAAGATACATCCGTTTCCCTCAACCGGAAAAGGTACTTTGTTATTCCTTTGTCTTATGTTTTCTTTATTTACGTCATGTCATCAAAATCTGAGAAGCATAAGAACCCAAAGCAACATTGTTCCAGCCATTAATCTCGTTCTAACTTTCAACATTACAGCCAAACGTCTATACGTTCAGTAAGCACAGTAAACTTGCAATAAACATTCAATAAACATTCACTAAACATTCAATAAACTGGCTCCTCCTGAATTATGAAGGACAAGTTTCATAATAGAAATTTCAAGGGAACAACTCAGTACGACGACGACGCCAAGAATTTTAATGTTGTGGAAGAACTTTGATAATTATTTCAGATGTAAAGTTTCAGGAATATAGTGAAAAGGGCCAAGAATATGAGACAGTCAAACATTTAGTCTCTCTCTCTCTCTCTCTCTCTCTCTCTCTCTCTCTCTCTCTCTCTCAAGAGATAGGATTATATCAAGCAACGATAAAAAGAAGGAAAACAGGGTTCTTTATTTGATGTGATGTTTATCTGTGTTGATGTTACTGTTTTGAGAAGCGATTCTACTGTCACTCGGGATGTTGTGTGATGAATTGTTATGTTGATGTTGTTGGGGATATATTTTGATTACGTTTCCCTCTGGGAAGAGTCTATAATTATATTATGATGTTTTCAGTTTTTGTAAATTTTGGTCAAACTTTTCCATATCAGATGGAACCACTCTTAACGAAAGGATTCACTGAATAAAAAGAGACTGTATAAAGTTATGGAAGAATATACTACTTTCGTTTCCTATTCTTTGTATTCTTTATATCATTATGTTGATTAAATTTACATAAGTGAACATGCATAAGACATTCTTTGAACAACAGACTTCCTAGTAATATTAGATAGATATATATTGAATATTCATTCCTGCATCTTTCATCCGGTTTATCAATGACATTTATGCATTTCTAAAATGGCTTCATCTGACACTTAAGCTCAATGGAAATTTATTTCAACGCAGAATACCCTTGTAAAAGTCACACATGATTCTGATTTATGCAACTCAATTTAAAATTATCAGAAACTTTTCAAGTGTTTTATCAATATCAACAAACAAATAAACCTTTTATTATTACAATATTTTTTACTCATATTGAAGTTCTTCATAATACAGATTATATTCAAAATTTTCTTTAATTGAAGCTGTTCTTTTCGTTGTGAGTTAAGCCCCATTATCATATTTACTTCACATTCCTTATTTCTTATTTTTTCTTTTCATAAAATGTTCAAACGTGTTTACACCATTGCCCATCCCGTCGGACTTCCCTTCCAAAGAATCTTTCTGAAAAGAAGTTTATGGCAACTCTCCTTATTATTATCATTATTATTATTATTGTTGTTATTGACCTTTGGATAAGACAGTTAGAGGAAGGATTCAACCGAATTTTGATTGTACAGAAACATTTTATACTACAGGAAAAGTTCCATGAAATCATTATTCATTTTGCTCTATAGAATATTGGTTTCTGGAGAGAGAGAGAGAGAGAGAGAGAGAGAGAGAGAGAGAGATTTCCCTTCAGATTACTCATGATGACCACCTGTGTCCTAGAAAAACTTGACAAACCTGAGTTTTTCTTAAGAATCGGAAACAATTGACAACAAACAGAAAACGCCCAAAGACGAAGCATCAGGATCAAAAGTAACAACGAATAGATTCAGACTTTCGGCAAATTTTGGACCTCATCTTTCTTTCAAGTTTATTGTGGGCTGTTTGAAGCTTCAAAGCGAGTGATGCCTCCTTTCAGGGAATGTGAGAAAACACAAAATACAAAAGGATGTGACAATTTCTCGGATTGGTGCGATGCATAAGAGGACACTTTCAAAGGCTAAATTTTCCAGTTTACTTACAAAAAAAAATCTGTTTTTTTTTTGTTTTTTTTGAGGTCGAGGAAAATATTCATTTCAGGACAGACATTGCTGAGATCGCTGTCAATTCACTAAAAAGGAGAAATATATTTGTATGTTAATTAATGTCCAATGAACCTCTTCACACACGGAAGCATCTGGAAGGCAACTGCTTTTTCTATCAAAAAGCGTCTCAAGGGTTCGTCTTTCCTCATGAATTCCATTGACCTTTACTCAAGGAATCAAATTTAAAACGAAGTAATTATTCTTATTATACATTCGATGACTTATGGAGTTCGTTGCTGAAACCCTTTCAAGCGTTTTTTTATTTGTTTCCTTTTATAATTCAAAGAGATTTCAAAACAGATGATGCCAAATAAACAATGTGATGGTAAATGGTTTCAGAATCTCCTCACCCCCCTTTTAGAGAGGGTAAGGGAGAGAGGGGGAGGCATACATTTCAGTATATCTTGTTCTTTCTAATAACATCTATTCTTCTTTTACATGGGGGTTATATTCCTGGTTTTATTCTTTTATCGCTTTGCTAGAAAAGTGTATCAATAGAATATATATAGATTCTTTTATCGTCAATAATGATTGTTACATATTTTGTTCCATCTCCAATAAGACTTAAGCAAAATAAATTTTTCCTTTAAAAGGAATCCGGTTTTGCAAATCATATTTGCAGTATGTTGGTCAAGGCACCAGCCATCCGTGGAGATACTACCACTAGGAGTTATTGGGTCCTTTGACTGGCCAGATAGTACTGCATTGGATCCCTCTCTCTGGTCACGGTCCATTCTACTTTGCCTATACATACCCAGAATAGTCTGTTCTATTCTTTATACATTCCCCTCTCTCCTCATACAGTGGTAAATAACTAAGATAACCAAAAAAAAAATCTTCGCTTGAGAGGGAAAACTACTGCACTGTAACTATTCAGCGGCTACTTTCTTTTCCAAGGTAAGGGTATGAGAGTTTCTTTAGCTATGTAAGCATCTCTTTTATGAAAAGGACACTCCAAAATCAAACCATTGTTCTCTAGTCCTGGGTAGTGCTGTAGCCTCTGTACCATGGTCTTCCGCTGTCTTTGGATAGAGTTCTCTTTCTGGAGGGTACACTCAGGCACACCATTTTAACCGTTTCTTTTACATTTTCTTTCCTCACTGGGCTATTTTCCTTGTTGAAGCCCTTCGGCTTATAATATACTGGTTTTCCAACTAGGGTTGTAGCATAATAATAATAATAATAATAATAATAATAATAATAATAATAATAATAATAATGTCTTGAAGAAAAGAGAAAAAGTGGTACAGATAGATATCTGTGATCTGCTATCATTTCGGGCTTAAGAATACAATAGCTCTTAATAGTCCCTTTACATATAGGAAATTCATTCTCGTTAACACCCAAAATTATTATTTTTCTGGATTATGATCATTTAACATCAGTATGTCCTTACTGTAATTGCATCATTTCTTTGAAAATATAAAGTAAATGGATACACAAAGAAACTTTGTTTATTTATGAAAGGATGTCTAGAAAAAGTGAAATTATGATAAAATAGGAAACAAGAAATGCGGAAAGATTTTGCTCAGGAATCTTTTCTAGGAAGATGCAAAAGCAGAATCACTCTTTAAACTCAAAATTTGTATGAAGTTCATTTTCTGTCAAAGTAAATCTCTCTCTCTCTCTCTCTCTCTCTCTCTCTCGCTCGCTCTCTCTCTCTCTCTCTCTCTCTCTCTCTCTCTCTCACACACACACACACATGCACATGCATATACTAATCTCTTTGGCTTAAAAAGTAGTAATTTTTATAAGAAAAGTGCCTCGTTTTTATTGTTATATCTATATATAGAAAAAAATAATCACAACAACGGAATTTATCAAAGAATAAATCCACATCTATTTCGAAGCCAAGACCTAATATAGGAGTCTATTTGTGTCTACTGTGAAATTCTTCTTGGCAAAGAGGTTTGTAATTGAATTTCCCCTCCCCAACTGGATTGACCTTCAACAATTCGATTTGAGCCGAACAAAATCGATATACTTTGTTGGTTCTTGGAGTCTGGATGTCCTTCGAAGGAGAGTCACGCCTATTTCCTCTGGTATTTTTCAGCCATGTTCCGCATTCTATAGAAAAATCGTATAAGGAATCTTTGAAATCTATTATAAGAGTTTGTTTTGTCTGAGGGAAACAAACACATGGTCTTGTCACTACCACTTTCTTATTCTCAGGCTTTAGAACACTCAATGAGTCACATCGTTTTGTTATCATTTCCAAGAGTCATAAATTATTACTAAAACAGGACAAGAATTTACTGACTCTTCGCCCGTGCCAACATCAACCGCCCCCCCCCCCCTCCCCAACAACCCCCAAAACAGTATGGCAATTATATTTTAATTAAAATGACATGAGACTGATACGTTTATTCTTAAAATGATTTGAACCTCCAAGAATCAATACCCAAAATGATTTGACACTCCAGGGATAATTAAACACAAAGTTTAACATTAAACATCGTAAAACACATTGCTTTATAGACCAGGTCATACATGAACATGCGAACATATGTTATAATACTCGCTGGAAACATTCATATATAAAGTTATTTCTTCCATAGCTCTACATACATACATACATATATACATGCATATAATCTCGAAATCGTTGGTCACACATTATAAGTATATGTATAATTGTTAATTCATATGAGCATAATAAGAACAACAATATTCGTTTAATTAACAAATTATTCCTTGAAATTCCCTCCTGTTGCATTATTATTATTATTATTATTATTATTATTATTATTATTATTATTATTATTATTATCATTATTATCATTATTATTATTATTAAGATACAAACCTAATTGGGAAAAGTAGAATGCTATAAGCTCAGGGGCTCCAACAGGAAAATAGCCCAGTGAGAAAAGGAAACAAAAAATAAAATATCTTAAGAAGAGTAACATCAAAATAAAAAATGCCCTTATCACGACCTATAAGTAACAGGAAAAAGCAAAAGCAAAAACCGAATAAGGATGTTTTGTTTCCGAGTTGAAAATTGAGAGGCAATACGAAAATAGTCGTTTTGGAGAATAACTATATCGACGGATGAAGGTTTTCAATCATGTCATTGGAATAAGGGTGTGTGAACGGAGAAACATAGAGAGAGAGAGAGAGAGAGAGAGAGAGAGAGAGAGAGAGAGTCTGAATCAGGGTTATTGAATAGACGCATATGCCCTGAGTGGTCCTCTTGTAATGTTGTTACATCAAACGTTTTTTATGTTGTCATTGTCCTGATTACCGTATTTGGTTTTCGTTGTATTAATAATTCATGTTGTTGTTACTGATAATCGAATCAACTTCTAAGAGGAATATCTTTCATCACTCGCTCATATTCACAAAAAAAAAAAAAAAAAAAAAAAAATTAGCTATGACATAACAATTCTCATTCCTACGGAATGTCAGAATATTCCGTCAATATCATAATTGCTCGTAACTGGATCCTAACATACAAAGTTCTGAGAATTAAACAGCTATGAAAAAATACTAATTGTTTAAAAGTATCGATTTTCTATGTCATGAATTTCCCTTGATTAACTGTGAACAGACAAGAAAATTTTTGTTGTCATCTCATTACCAAATGGTCTGAAGTTTCAGAGCTGTTTTTTTTCTGTTTGGAAACTCAGTTAAGATAAATTTTCTGAAATCAAATGACCAAAGTTATGGAAATGAAAACTGGTTCATTTTTTGTAAGAAAATGGTTTCTTCTTATTTGATGAGGAGAATTAGAAAGACTTGTTGTGGCCAAGATTATTTCTTTCTAATTTAGAAAGTGAGAAACACTATTAAACTCTCCTCGATTTATTTTGCAGGAATTCGTTAATATTCTTTGGTGAGACGATGAAAAAACAGAATTGGTTTAGGTTTGAAGCAACACCCAATTACACTATTGTGATGAATGGCCTCCCAACCCCAGTGCCCGGTCTTTTGGCCCAAATTCCATGTAATTATCTTTCCTAACCTTCACTTCTCTTGTCGTGTTCTCAACGGTTTCAAATTCTTTCCTGTAAGAGAGAAAACTCTGAGACAACAATACAATAGACTTGTCGCACCAACCGGTACACCTTTCATGTTATTAATATCATATTTCTCTCTCTCTCTCTCTCTCTCTCTCTCTCTCTCTCATGTGGATATATATATATATATATATACATATATATATATTTATATATATATATATATATATATGTATGTATATATACATATATATGTAAATATACATATATATATATATATATATATGTATGTATGTATGTATATATACATATATATGTAAATATACATATACACACATATATATATATATATATATACACATACACACACATATATATATATATATATATATAAGTATGTATATACATCCAAGTTTCCTTTAGTCACCTAAATCATAGATTTCTCTTCATCCTAAACGATCAGCAGATTTCCTCACTTTAAACAGGTCAAAGTCATATATCTAAAATCCAATGTCCTCCCGTCCTAAGAAACATAGTTTAAAACATCGGAATATCTTTCTAGAGAAATCTTGAGACCAGATTAGCCTCATTTATGGAGAAAACAGATTTGCCTGAACACAAAACCACAAAAAGTCAAAGTAGGATTAATCTGGGTCCATCATGCAAACAGAGTACTTTCATCGCTTGCAATTTGTCCTTCCAAGCAGAATAAAAATGGAATGTACATAAATTTACAAAAGTCAGTTTAGATATATTTGCTAATCTATCAAAACATTGTTATTATGAATAAGAAATCGGTTTCATTTTGAATCTTCAAGTAGTAGTAGTAGTAGTAGTAGTAGTAGTAGTAGTAGTAGTAGTAGTAGTAGTAGTGTTACTACAAAATGTAACGTGAGTTTTGAGTACACCGCCCTTTGCATTCCAACTACAAATGTATTCCTTTGCTGTTGGAAATAGAGAGAACGGGAAAACTCCTCTCACTTGCAATTATATTTGGCTTTACGGAAAAAAAAAAAAACTTTGTTTGTCGAAGAGGGAACAAGTTTGACCACTGAACACTGAATCAGTAAAAAACAACTTTTGGCGATACCTGATATAAAGCCGCAGGAAAAAATATTTTGTATACAATATTCCAATAGCGTTTTTATGTTTGGTACTTTGGGGGTCGGATTAAAAAATAAGAAAATGCTACTGCAAGATTTGTAAAAAATTATCGTAAAAATATTTGATTTTTTTTTATCCTCCCGTTGAAGTGTATGTGTGGAATATATCTCCAAAATACTTGCTGTTATCAAAATTATGATAATCTACATTAGAGATAATTGTTAGATTTGTTCTTGTGGATACACACAAGTAAATGACGTTTATTCCAAGAGACATTGTTCATTGACAAGACTGGGAAATGGACTTCAAATTGATATGTAATTTATAGCCGACACTGCTACTTGGGAGTTGTAACTAAGACCTCTACTGAAACCTGGCATGCATATGTATGATATCAATGTCTTTCTTAGTTCTCCCAACTCACTTTAATCAGTTTTATGGATATATTTATTTGATAAAGTAGGCTAAAGCAAATTTAATTCAACTAAACCTTTTCATTATAAAAGGTGATAGATGTTTGCTTAACAACTTACTTTGAAGATGAAAATACTAACACAGAAATTTCAAAGATAATCTAATACGAAGACAAAATGGAAAATATCTTACTACAACTAAAATAGAATGTGATATGATTGGATGGAATAAGAATCAGACCAAACATGATCTGGTTCAAAGTTTGTTTCCTGGAATGATCGACATTGGACAATGCTTTAGTTATGTTTCCCTCTTAAAAGAGTCAATTAGTATATCATAATGTTTCCATCTTATATATACACTGAACAAATTTAGATTCTATAAAATTATAAGAATAAGTAACTTTCACTTCATGTTCATTGTAATCTTTATTACATGAAGTCGATCAAGTTTGAAGGAATAAATATTCACAGGATATTCTTTGAACATCAGCTAACTTAGTAATTATAGACAGATGGATATAGGATATTCATTCCTGCATCATTCATCTTATTTATCAATAACATTTATTTCATGAATTTCTAAAAGTACTTCATGTGACACCTAAGTTCAATAATGAACATTCTTGCATAACTTCTTGACCTTGTGCATGTCTCTGTTTTATGCAACACATTTTCGAATTATTCAAAACTTTGATGTGTCTTATCTATTTGAACAAATAAATAAATATTTTATTATTAAGATTATTTTTTCATTATTTCTAAGTTCATGATTCAGATTATTCTCAAAATAATCCTTTTTTGAAAGAAGCCTTTCATTTCGTTACAAGTTAAGTTCAATTACTGTCCTTACTTCACAATCTTTATCTCTTCACCTTCTATAAAATGTTCAACCCAGCTTGCACCATTGCCCATCCCGTCGGCCTTCCTTTCCGGAGAATCTTTCTGAAAAGAAGTTTATGGTAACTCTCTTTTCCATTGTTTTTTTAATAAGAAGTTAGACGAATCAAACGAATTTTGATTAAGAAACATTTTCACTTGAAAGAAAAGTTCAACGATATCTTTATTCATTTTGTTCTAGAGAATATTGGATTTGTTATTACAGATATTCACCGGCATTACAACATATATTACTTTATAAGCTTAAAACGCACACACACATACACACGAACATACTCACGATGACCTCTGTCCTAGAAAAACTTACCAAACCCAACTTTTCTTAGAGATAAAAAAAAGAAAAAAAAGAAAAAAAAAGAAAAAAAATGCCCAGTGACGAAGCACAAAGATCAAAAGTAACAAAGAATAGGATCAGAATTTCACCAAATTTTGGACCTTCTTCTTTCAAGTTTATCATCGTTCATCTTAAGCTTCAAAGCGATTGAAGTCTACTGTCAGGGAATGTGAGAAAACGTCTTTTCTCTCTGATATACAAAATGATGTGACAATTTCTCGGATTGGGGCGATGTATAAGAGGACACTTTCAAAGGCTAAATTTTCTAGTTTTGCTAAAATATTTTTTTCCATGTTGAGATTGAGGAAAATCATCAATTCAGGACAAATTTCTGAGATCGCTGTCAATTCACTAAAAAGGAAAAACATCATATAATTGTGTTAGTTAATGTCCAAGGAACCTTTTCATACACACAGAAGCATCTGTAAAAAGCAATTGGTTTTTCCATCAAAAAGCATCTCAAGGGTTCGTCTTTCCTCATGAATTTCATTGACCTCTACTTGAGGGATCGAATTTAAAACGAAGTAATTACTCTTATTATACACTCGATGACGTATGGAGTTCATTGCTGAAACTCTTTCAAGAGCTTTATAATTGTTTCCTTTTATAATTCAAAACATATTTCAAAACTGATGATGCCAAACATCGTGATGGTAAGTAGATTCAGAATCACTCCCCTCCTCTCTCTTGAGAGAGGGATAGGGAGTGGGGGGGGGGGGGAGGCATACATCTCATTACATAGAGTACTTTCTAAAAACAAATATTCCCATT
Source organism: Palaemon carinicauda (assembly GCF_036898095.1). Lineage (NCBI taxonomy): Eukaryota > Metazoa > Arthropoda > Malacostraca > Decapoda > Palaemonidae > Palaemon > Palaemon carinicauda. The sequence goes on from NC_090749.1 coordinate 7,241,761, forward strand.
TACTCGTGGTTATATTTCCTGGTTCTATTCTTTCATATTTTTGTTAGAAAAGTGTATCAAAAGATAATAAAGATTCTATTATCGTGAATTATGACCAATAAATACTTGGTTTCATCTTCAAAAAGACTTAAGCAAAATTAATTATTGCTTTAAATGGAATCCAGTTTTATAAATCATATAGTTAATAAGGTGGCCAAGGCACCTGCCACCCGTTGAGAGAGTACCACTAAGAGTTATTGGGACTTTTGACTGGCCAGATCTTACTACATTGGATCCCTCTCTAGTTACGGTTCCTGTTTCTTTTGGTTACCCTAATAGCAACAAATGGTGTCATTTATAGTCCACTGTAGGACAAAGGCCTCATATATGTCAATCCATGGATAGGATTTGGCCAGTTTTCGTCACCTGCGTGGCCAAAGCGGATTGGCGATGGTGAGAGATTTTCGTCGGATCGCACACAAAAGAAGGAAAAGCAAATAGTTATCATGTGGTCAGAATCCCTTTGGAAATTTCCCAAAAAAAAAATATTATATTGATGACAGATATAAATATAAATAACCTCTGAAGATGAATCCATTTGATTGAGGAAATGATGACAATGAAAAAAGTCAATGTGGTTCGCAACCTCACTCTTTGTGCAAGTAGGATGGACAGAAAACGGATACCTGATGCTTTCTAGAGCCACCCCTTCCCAACATAAGAGAATATCTGAAATAGTTAAAAAATGTTTCCCAAATAAGAAAAATTATATTGAAATAAAGGTTACCCAAAAGTCTCTTTGCTTCATTTACGAGTTATTTACGAAATACTGAAAAGAAAAGAGAAATGGCTCATTCTCCAATATCAATAAAAGTATGTCAAGATCTAATGGCTTTTAACAGCATCATTTGACACTAAAAACATTTTAAATCTATTGATGCGAGAGATAATTTAACTTCAGAGAAAATATAAAAAGGATTTATGCATCAAAGGTTTAGATAATTAGAGAGTGTGAATCATGAATCAAGAAATTCAGTATTTGCAGATGAATATTTGATGTTGATCCATTATGGCCAGTTTGCATTTATATAATTTATATCTTCAAATGAGGATCTATTTTGATCTCTTATCATTAATGAATGAATGAATCAGATGAAAATATCAGACGAGTAATGATGATTTTCCAGTATCTATCAGAATGTCTACTCAGAAAGACATAATATATATTATATATATTCTGAATGTAATGAATAACTTCTTTACACAGAACGTCATTTATTTTTAATAAGATATAAAAGGTGATGTGATCTGGTTAAATGGCAGATTTTTCATTCCATTCATGTAATCAAGAAACTTAGATATTAGTTTGATCATAAGAGATTGTAGTTATAGGAGAAGATGCATGAACCTACATAGAAACAACATAACACAAGGTAACAATATACCCGCCCCCCCCCCCCAAAAAAAAGAAAAAGAAAAAAAAAAGAAAAAAAAAATAGTAACTAGTATAAATGAAACATGCGTCCTTTCTTATATCCTATTTGCTAAAACATACTAGACCATTTCCCGGACAACTGTAGTCGTAAAAGATCAGTCAGTCGGCCACGATAATCCTTCCATATTGAATATAACAATGTGGATTTGACCTTTGATTTTTGAAGGAAAATTTGATTAAATTATATTTAAACTTAGTCTGCTTAAATCATTCATTTTTTTTATTATTATCATTTGTTTAGATATCCTATACATACTAAAGGTTTCAAAGCGTACAAGCTTTTTGTGATTATGAAATGTCACCTAAATCTATCTTGAAATTACGTCGTATCAAAGCCCAAGACGTCCATAGTTCTATCCTCATTCAGTAGTAGATAAATTGGAAGACTTGAACTAAACATTTCCCTTTGAGTTGGATTAGAAGAAAAGAGTGACGAGGAGAGAAGGAGATGAAGGATAAACTTATTAGTTCTTTTCGTTGCTTCTGTATAAGTATCTTGGAATGCATTTTTATTTGTAGGGGTTCAACGAACCTTGTAAAATAAGACGGATTATAATAATTTTGCTTTTTTTTCTCATTTACCTGAATTGTACCGGTGAAGAAATTCTTATTGGACTTATTTTCATAGGATCCTTTTGATTTCAAACTTATCTGTACTATTGTTTATACAATAGCTTATTCCCTTCCATACTCCAACCAATTGTTTTTACCCGTCTTGCAATTGATATGAGAATGAAAAAAGTTATTCTTTGCTGTTAAACTAAAAACTTTCTCTCGAGTGATAGAACAATTTCTCTTAAAAGTTAATATTTGTCTTTCATAAACACTATCTTTCTCACCTTGAAGAAAACGCCTATCAAGAAATAAGCTTTTGAAGAAGGTCGTTGGTAGTCTCTCTCTCTCTCTCTCTCTCTCTCTCTCTCTCTCTCTCTCTCTCTCTCTCTCTCTCTCTCTCTCTCTCTCTCTGTGAGTGTGTGTGTTTTTTTGTCCTTGTTCTGAAGCAAGAAGAAACATTTTACAATGACCAAAGGTGCCAACAGAATGCAACCAAGGGAAACAAATGAAAATCGCCCTCAAC